>NC_058403.1:50288586-50330153 GCF_002201575.2 Neomonachus schauinslandi
ATATATATATATATATATATATATATATATATATATATATATATATACATATACACAATGGAATATTATGCAGCCATCAAAAGGAATGAGATCTTGCCATTTTCAATGACGGGGTTGGAACTGGAGGGTGTTATGCTGAGCGAAATAAGTCAATCAGAGAAAGACATGTATCATATGACCTCACTGATATAAGGAATTCTTAATCTCAGGAAACAAACTGAGTGTTGCTTGATTCGGGGACGGGTGGGAGGGATGGGGTGGCTGTGTGATAGACCTTGGGGAGGGTATGTGCTATGGTGAGCGCTGTGAATTGTGCAAGACTGTTGAATCACAGATCTGTACCTCTGAAACAAATAATGCAATATATATTAGAAAAAAAAAAAGAAGATGATAGCAGGAGGGGAAGAATGAAGAGGGGGAAATCGAAGGGGGAGACGAACCATGAGAGATGATTGACTCTGAAAAACAAACTAAGGGTTCTAGAGGGGAGGGGGGTAGGAGGATCGGTTAGCCTGGTGATGGGTATTAAAGAGGGCACATTCTGCATGGAGCACTGGGTGTTACGCACAAACAATGAATCATGGAACACTACATCAAAAACTAATGATGTAATGTATGGTGATTAACATAAGAATAAAAAATTTAAAAAATATTAAATAGAAATGAACAATATAGAAAAAAAAAAACTACCCTTCAGCCCAATGTCATGCCACTTTTCCACCTTTCATTTCTTCATCATGTTTTTTCGAGAAAAATCACAGTTGCTCAAAAAACTGTTATACTTCATCTATAGTAATTGCCAAATTAATCAAAAAGAGTGACACACTATTGATTATAACCTGAATCCTTACTTTTTATAAGAGCCCAAAGCTTACATTTACTCTAAAAACTCCATGTCAAATAAAATGAACTAAGAAAAGAACTTATAAATTTGACATTATTTTCAGGTTATGGCAAATACAGAACTGATTATGCCTGGCAAATTGACTAAGCATTTTTACTTTAAGGTGTCTTCCAGAGACTTTCAATATAATACTGCATCTTTAATTTATATTTCATAAGGTATATTCTATGGTATTTTATTCTTTATAAACATTAGTAAGTATTAAATAGCTACTCAAGGATATTCTTATTATCTAATGACTAAAACATACCTATATGGATAAGTAGATATGGGTACCATAAATCGTTTTGCGTATTCTCTAACACTGTTCATAAATTGTTACTTAAATTGTAACAACAGAATGGAAATAACTAGTTTGCTCTTTTCCAACCAAGTGCCAGTTTGAAGAGAATTTGTGTTTTCCATAATAAAGGCAATGGCATTCATTCATGATTTTAAAAGTAAGTCCTAAACTTATAAGTTCTCCTTGAAACCTACTGGATTTATTATGCCACGCTATGAACTGTTTTATTAACAAAACAACAATAATAGTAATATTGATTTATTTTGCTTTTATCCATGTATGTCAAAGCACTTAGTAAACATAAAGATGTTTCCCCTATTAATAAAATACACATAAACAAACAAACAAACAAACAAACAAACAAATAAATTGAATTGTTGAAAATAAAAGACTGCCTCTGACAGAAGCAAAGACCACTAAAATGGATTATTCCTTAACTTGATATTCAAGACTACCCATTCACTTATCCATTTACCTGCTGTCTCTATAGCAATGAGACAACATAGCATCATGAGCAAGTATCCATTTAGGAAAATGTTTCTAGCACAAAAAGTCACATCTGACTCTTATACATATCCTGATAGAAGAGACCTCAAATGCTTCTGAAAATTGCCTTGTTTCCATTAGATAAAATCATCCTTAATACTTTAAGGATGCTTACTGAATGCAATAAGGCAACTTGTACCCAGATATGGTGTTTCCACCTTTTGGAAAGTGATCTAGGGCCTTGTAAAGTACAGAACCCCATATGAAGATGGCTCACTTTTATTCCTATGGAAAACTAAGATTGAATTCTAGTGGAGGTTGCAAAGATAAGCAGTAAAAGCTTTCATTGACAGTTTGTACTACTCTGAAGAACATACAATCTTTGAGGGGATGGATCAAATGACTACAATCAAAATGAACATTTAGGATCAGCTCAACTAGAATTATTAAAAAATACATATTCTCAGATCTTCAAGTAAGAAAACAGCAAATACCTCACATCGAAAAATATAGAAAAACACAGATTAACCTGTGGCCTACAGAGTACGCTATGCATTACCATAAACATTTCTCATTATGCTTTAAATTTGAGAGCTTACTATATGGTAATTATATTTAAAGACTGTCACCTATTATGTACTTTTCAAAAGTTCAGCAATGTAGGGGCTCCTGGGTGGCTCAGTTGGTTAAGCATCTGACTCTTGATTTTGGTTCAGGTCATGATCTCAGGGTTGTGAGATGGGGTCCCATGTGAGGCTCTGCACTCAGCGGCAGTCGCTTGAGTTTCTCTCCCTCTCCCATTTCCTCTCCCTCGGCCCCTCCTCTGCTCCCCCCTCCATGTGCTCTCTCTCTCTCTCAAAGAAAGAAAATCTTTTTAAAAGTATCCAGCAACACAGCAAAATTTAGTGTTGTATAAATCAAGAAGAATATATTTTGCTATTATTGTGAACTATCTGATAAGGAGACACTATCTTACGTATATATCTTCAAGCTAATTCTTTTCTTTTTTTTGTAAACAGTAAATTTTATTTTAGCCAATGGATTTTAATGAAAACACACACATAATTTCAGAATGTTTTAGTAATTTTATTTTTTAAATGCTAATCTCATAAAAGTTAAATATGGTAACTATTAGAGAAAATACTCTTAACATTTTCAAGTACATTCTAAAATTCTTAAAATTTTTATAAAAGCTTACCTAAACATAAGGCATCAAAGTTGGTTTAAAGCTATTGCAGTGCCTCAATGGGACAGGATGGATGTATAAGCTTAATTTTAAATGACCAAATATATCTATAGACACACACCTGCACACACACAGCATACCATCTACACATATGTGTTTGATATCTGGGTAGCCATTTAAAAGTCTGTCCGAGAGATGTTCATGATACATCGTTAAATCATAAAACATGTTACAAAAGGCCATGTGCAGATGATCTTCCAGAAATTAAAATATTTGACATATATAAAGACTAAGCACAGGGATAATATTTTGAAATACTTTTTAAAGTGCAGTTCTTTGTTGTCTAATTAAATTCTGTGTTCCCACAGCAACAACAAAACTAGAAGCTAAAAATTTTTTAATTTTAAAAAGATTACAAAAAATTATATTAAATAAGAAAAAAGTAAATAAATAATCTTAAAAACTGGAAGTTAATGCTGAGATATTGCAAAGAAAGGATAATAAATATGGTGTACTAGTAGAAAATAAGCTAACTGATGGCATTTAAATTCTAGGTATGCTTTCAAATTCTAGTTATTATTGGGGAAAAATGTGCTGTAAAAACTTTTAAGCCTTAAAATGTTGCAAAGTAAATTGTAGAGTCTATATGAAAAGGTAGTGTATGCTACTACATGAAGATTTGTTTTTAAATCTAGGTTTGAGAGGAAAGGACGAATGAACTGAGTGGTCCTACACTCTATCCCCATTCCCCACCCCGACCTCTCTTCAGATATCAATCACTGGGGGAGGGATTATAGAACAAACATATGTATTTGAATATCGAAATGCAAAAGAGATGTGCATCTTGCTTCCTTGGGGAAATGCATGGAATGATAGTATCCAGAATAACCTCCTATAAAGAGTACCCAACAATCTAGTTGATATGCTGTGAGTATGATAGACATAGTGGCATGGAATGCCTAGATAATTAGGTCAAAAATAGTCCCCTACAATTTTAGGGTCCCAGAGTGACATAGACCAGCACTTAAAATGTTTATACCCTAAAGAATGGATGAAAAGCTCAAGACAGAAGTTAATCCTTGATATGGAAAATAATAAAAACTACAGTTGTTGCCGCCTTCAGCTTGTGACATGAAAAATGTGTGTGTGTGTGTGTGTGTGTGTGTGTAGCGTGTGTATATTTAGAAACTTGGAAAGGCTACTGAAAGGCAAACACTGAAATATTAACAGCGGTGTTCTCTGGATAGGCAATTGTGTATCCTTTTTATTTTTTGCTTGTTTATATATCTGTATCTTCATATATTTTGTCTGTAATAATTGATAAATTGATAAATTGAACCTAAAGAGAGAGCTGCAAGGATTGACTTCTTCATGCTCCTTGTTAGCATATACTTGCTTTTGATAAATATAAATTAACAATTGAAATTAAAAGTAAAAGCTGCAACTGACATCAAGGAAACAGAAGGAATGGACTTCTTTTCTTGTAATAATTTATCAGAGCTTAAATAAGTTCCTTTTTTCCTATCGGGTGGGGAAAAAAAAAGAAGAAAAAAGAATGGGGTAAATTTTTGCTATGCGTCATTAATTAATCAGGAAAAAAAAAATAGAAAGTTCACCCAATGAACCTACCACTTCTTTAGAGCAATCCTTAGGAAGTTATCAATGAATAGAAAGTAACAAGTGTGGATGATAATAAGATAATATCAATATTTTAAGGACGAGGACCTAAACAAGTTTACACATTAAGATAGGTTTTTAAAAGTACATTTAACAAGCATTAACTTTAGTCCAATAGTAGTAACTTATTATGTTCCTAATTTTCACAGTATTATGCAACTTTCTATATCAGTAATGTCTAGGGTTTATCAAGTCACTGAGTACACACACACAGAGTATCAACATATTTTCACGAATTTTTAAAAGATGAGACATTCTTTATTCCTAACCTTTTCTGGTATCACATTATGCCCCTATATATGCTTTGCACAGAAAATAAGAAATCATATTTCCTGTCTGAATGCATCTTATTAAAATCTTTATGTTATCTATTATTTTCTTTTAAACTCAACTATCTTTTTTGGTAATTCCCGATAAGTTCATGCTTTCTCTGAATAAAGAGGTTGATATTCTTGTACATTAAAGTAGAAAACATCAGAAAATCATAGAAAACACATGATTTATATAAGGTCACTGCTGAACAAAAATGAAAGCATTAAAAATGCAGAACTTTTTTATGTCAAGTCTCCTGATTACATAGTACCTCCCTATGTAGTCAAGACCTAAATTTAAGTGTTCATACACCTTTTGGTGGAAATAGTTCAAGTGGACTTATGAAGATAAACATGGACATAATAAATAGAGCAAATGGGAAAAATACAGAATTTAAGGCTTTGCACTATGTCTTTATGAAAATAATTGAATTTTGCTGTCTCAAATGAGATACAATGTAAGTCATGAAAATATTGGTGGCTTTAAAGATCTCTTTAGGTTTAACCCATGGCAGTAAAGATGGATAACATAAATGGAAACACACAGATTATGACTACTAAGTGTTCTCCACTTTGAAATGCATAAACCAAGTGTGCTGAGACACTGAATGAAACCCTTTGAGAACCAAAAATAGAATCATCATTAGCTCTGTTTTGTTTTTATCATGCTACTCTGTGCTTGTTCTTTGCAGAAAAGACACAGAAAGCTGTTCTTTGAATATCCAAAAGTCATGAGGAAATAAGAACCAGAAATATCACCAGAATGTCTGTTTTATGGCTCTTGGTCCCATTTTTTTTTTCTCACTTGACAGCTTTGTTGTAGATAAGCTCTAAGTTATCCAACATTTTATTTGGCTGAACTGAACTTAACCCAGTCTGTAGATTGCTACGTGCTACCTGAGGTTTGTTTATCTAGTAGATAAAATTTAAGCAGAGAATATATAGAGAGAAAAATATCAATTAAGAAGCTGGCCAGAATTACTTATCTCAAAGAAGAATGTGCACCATATGGCTACTTGGTTCTGAGCTAATATGTTAGGATTGAATCATCCCCTTGTCTGATGAAACAGGAAGTCAAGATGATCATGTATATATAAAATTTAGCAAGCATTAGGCTTGTGTAGAATATTGTGTGATGGAGTGGGGGAAAGAATAGTGAGAGTTTAAATTACACTGTTTTCTTTCAAGAAGAATGGTTGAAGCCCAACCTGAGTTTCTAAGACAAATCTATGTAGTGACTTTAATTTCGATCCCCGAGAGCACCTACTCACATTGAAAATTGCCCCCTCCCCATGCAAATCACTATCTGTACCCAAATTATATATGTAATTTTAATATAGGAACATATAAAATGGAAGGTCAGTGCTAGAACACATGATGAAATCCCTTACAAGATTAAGGCTAGACTTCATAGAGAAAATTGTAATATGATTAGGTACATTTATTGACAGTGAATAAGTGGCTATCTTCACTAGAGTCACCATAGTTATAATGGTGGTTGACATGAATTTCATTTCACAGACTCTGGCTATTAAACTTTAGGAAATGTAGAGATCGAATCACTAAATCTTTCAGGGCATACCTATATACATCTCCAAAATGAAAAACTAAATAGTATGGTTCAGGCAACTGACTACTATCATGGAAGAGCCACTATGCTTAAGGTGTATATAAATGAAATATGCTCTGTTTTATCATGCCAAACCTGGTAGACCAATATGGAGCTGGGACCCTAAGTAACCTACTGTGACTACTGTTTTCTTTTCTGCCAACTTCATAAGCAAGACACCAACCAGCTGGTAATCTAGACACATATCTTAAAGTAAACAAATATAAAACTGATAATCCACCCAAACCAGTTTGTGATGGTTAATTTTATGTGACAACTTGCCTGGCCAAGGGATGCTCAGATTAAATGTTATTTCTGGGTGAGTCTGTGGGGGTATTTCCAGATGAGATTAGTATTTGAATTGCTGGATTTAGTAAAGTAGACTATCTTCCCCAATGAGGGTTGGCATCATTCAATCCTTTGAGGGACTGAATAGAACAAAAGGCAGAGGAAAGAGGAATCTGCCCCTTTTATGTGCCTCATTGGTTGACCTGGGACATCTATCACATCTTCTCCTACCCTCCATTGGAATTTATACCCTCAGTTCCCATGGTTTTCAGGCCTTCAAACTTGGACTGAATCCCACTACCAGTTTTCCTGAGTCTCCAGCTTGCAGATGACAGCTTGTGGGATTTCTCAGCCTCCATAATTACATGAGCCAATTCCTTATAATAAATCTCCTTGTGGGTATATAGTGTTCCCTTTCTTGGAAGAACACTGACTCGGTGTATGCACTGCCTCACTACTTTACCTACATCCTTCCAACTTTATGTTGATAATCATTCCATCCTTTCAGTTGTTGAAATAAAAAAAAAAATCTTAGGAGTCATTCTTGATTCAGCATTTTATCTCACATCTTCCATCTAATCTCTCAGTAAATCATCTTGTCACTACTTCCAAAATATAGAGAGATTCAGGTCACTTCTAAATACTTCCATTGTTAACTACGCTTTACATGGAGTCTGCAATAGCATATCCTAACAGGTCTCCCTGTTTCTGCCTTTCTCCTTCCAGTCTACTCTCCACATATCAGGGATCATTTAAAAACATAAACTATAATTCCTCTGTTCAAAACTTCCCATTGCTTCTCATTTCATTTAGAATAAAAATTAAGTTTTTAAAATGAACTATACGGTCCTGCATGAACTGCATTTCCTACTCTGAATCTCATTTTCTACTATGTGCTCACACTGCCCCAACAATACTGGTCTCTTTGGTTCCAGTCCTGTGGATTTACATACATTTTTTTTTTTTCTGTCAGTGATACCTACATTCACATTTCAGTCATGGCTTTATCACTTTGTTCCAGACTCTATACTTGGCATTTTTTTCTTGCAACAATACTAGGTGTCCTCAAATCTCAAATATCCAAAACAGAATTCTGATTTACTGTTTTTCCAATTTAGCTTTCTTCCCAGGTTTCTCCATCTTGGAAAATGGTACCATCTTCTCCCAAATTTGTCACAGCATAACACTTAGAGTCATCTTGCTTACTCTCTGTATCTCATTCCTATTGGTTCAATACTCTTCGCATTTCTGTAACTTGTGTTCCTCCCCCATTTCCACTACTGACACACTACCTGGATCTACCATGCCATCTCACCTGGATAACTGTAAAAGCTCCTTCATAGGTCTTCGCTTTTACCTTTACCTCACATAGCCGTGTGACTTAGTCAAAATATGATCAGAATATATTATTTTCTTCTACTTAAAATCCTGAAATGTCTTTCTGTTTCCTGAAAATAAAATCTAAATTCATCTGTTGCATATAGGCCTTATATGTCCTTATCCTGTTGACCACTCTAGCTTCATCTTTGGTCATACTAGCTATTTAATTAATTGATTAATTAGTTAACATCTCAAACTAAAACCTCAAACTTTCAAACCCACTCACGTCTCAGGGATGGTGTAGCACATGTTATTTGTAGGAAATATACTTCCCCAGATAACTGTATGCCTAGTTTCTTCTCATTTGTACCTTAGCTCTGATCATTCCTTCCATCTCAGAAAGGATTCCTTGACCACATATCATGTAGTTTTCCTTCCTTAATTTTCTCTTACTTCACTCTTCTTTTTTCTTAGCACTTAACCATAACTCTATTTTTTTATTCTTTTCATTATTTTACCTGTCTTCACTGCTAGTTTCAAAAGAATAGGATAAGAATAGTGTCTTTCTTGCTCACTGTTGTGTCTCCAACACCTACAGCAATGCTTAGAACACAGCAGGTGCTCAGTAAACATTGCTGGCATAAAAGGGAAACTTCAAAAGATGAGTTAAATTCCATGATTGCTTGGTTTTAAACATGTCTTCTTTTGGAGCAGTAAAGATTAAAATAGCAACAACCAGTTGCAAACTTGTTATTTATGATTATCAACTTTTGTAAGAAGTATTCCAGTATCTTAGGGGTAAAAAAAATTTATGTTAGGGCTGATTTATACTTAAGGGTTAGTACTCTTTTTTTGTCATTCATTTTAGGTTTAGAGTAGCTGATCTTCATGAATACTAGATGAGACTCCATAAGCATACTCCCTACAGTGCATGCTTTATTCTGGAAAGCCTGGGGAAGAGTGCTTTGTAATTAATGATTATTTTGTCCTTCCAATTATACCATCTGTTGTAATTGATAATATAGTACATAAGAGTATGATACTGTGCAGACCACTCTGTTCATCTGGACACTGATTCCTACTTTGGTGAAGAATACTATCCCTTCCAGCTTTTCTCAACAGCCCATATTCCTTATATCACTTCTGTACAATCTCAAACACAGGGTAAAAAAAGTAGCATGTGATATCAGCTGCTTCCAATTTATCTATTTATTTTAATAAAAGTAATTATTTAAGAGCAAGAATAAAACCCCTCTTCAACTGCACTCACATCTTGCTTAAGACAACTGGCAAACCTTAACTTTTATAGCAATCTGGTAATTATCAGAAAGTCTTTATTTTACAATTATGAAAAAACATACACAAAGTTAAATATTACCTGTTATAGATAGATGGTTGGATTGATATTGTCTGAGTTTGGTAAGAATTAGGGGACAATACTTAGCACTACTTTTTATCCCTATAATATATCCATGCTACAATTCCTCAGTTTTACAACTATCCAAATGGATCTATACTAATGACATGCTGGCGAAGTAGCTCTATAACAGATACAAGTTGACTCTGGAACAACACAGGCTTGAATTGTGTGGGTCTACTTATAGACAGATTGGGTTTTTTTTTTGATAAATGAAGTATGGTAATGTATTTTCTCTTCCTTATGATTTTCTTAATAACATTTTTCTTTTCTCTAGCTTGCTTTAACAATACAGTATATAATACATACACAAAATATGTGCTAATTAACTGTTATCGGTAATACCATCAGTAAATAGTAGGCTATTAGTGGGGCACCTGGGTGGCTCAGTCGTTTAAACGGCTGCCTTCGGCTCAGGTCATGATCCCAGGGTCCTGGGATCGAGCCCCGCATCAGGCTCCTTGCTCAGCGGAGAGCCTGCTTCTCCCTCTCCCTCTGCCTGCCTCTCTGCCTACTTGTGCTCTCTATCTCTCTGTCAAATAAATAAATAAAATCTTTAAAAAAAATAGTAGGCTATTAGTTAAATTTTGAGGGAGTCAAGGTTATATATAGATTGTTTACTGAGTAGGGGGGTCAAGCACCCCTAATCCCCTTGTTGTTCAAGAGTCAACTGTACTTACTTTTTCACAAAACCTTCATAACCATAAATAGCCAACCACATTAAAGTGTAATCTTTTGTGGGCAGCTGGCTAGCTCAGTCAGTAGAGCATGCAACTCTTGATCTCTGGGTCATTAGTTCAAGCCCACGTTGGGGGTATAGATTACCTAATAAATACAAATTTTAAAGTATAACCTTTTGATTTTATTATTTATTAACAGCCTCAAGACTGTTAAAAAGGAGGCATCAGGTTTATATATTTGAGTGAACCTCACAAAATGTTATTGCAATATTAGTATCTACCAAATTCACAGTCCATTAACTCAGGTTCCGTATTTCATATAGTATTATCAGCATTGTCATAATGATGACGGTCATCATTATCATCTTGTTAATTAAAGACTCCGTTCTTACAATTGGCATGCATTTGTGGGCTCTTGAGAATAGGACAGTAAATGTTGTCTTATTCACTCAGAACTGATACCTTTTGTTTGGAATTCATGTGTCCAGGAATAAGGACTTGGAGTAATGTTTCTAAAAGACAAATATGATTGAGACTTGGCTTTCAGATCAGCTCTTCAAGGTCAGAACAAAAGAAGTTCTGTGATTGAGGACTATCATGATTTATTTCTACATAGACTTCTTTTGTAGTATCTGTACTTCACATTTATTTCACATGGAAGGGTATTTGTACCAGAATGTACCTTAAAATACAATGGAAATAAGTTAAACTGGTGGTAATTAAATGGCCAGAAGTTGATAAATATGTATTTGCATAAGAAGACATTTGTCCTATATTCTTAAGCCAAAGAATAAAAATGAATTGCAAAATTACTTGAAAAATAGGAGGCAATTTATATTTTAAAAATAATATGTATGAATATGTATTTGAATAGCATGTTAATAACGATTATTTCTCATTGGTGAGATTTTAGTTGTTAGAAATAGATATGGGTAAAGTATAGATATTTTTCAGTACATCACAATTTATCTACAATGAATATATACATGAGTGCAAAGTTTTAAAAACCAAAAATTTAAAAAAAGGAAACAACACTTTAAAGACATAAAGAGATAATTCTATTCTCTATCTTCCTCATCATGCCTCTAAGAAGAAACAGACTGTCTTTGGCGTAATGCTGAAAGGTCTTTAAAATTTGATCAGCAACTTCCCTCAGTCACCAGAATCAAGGAGAAGGGACCTTAGCCTAACATCATGACTGAAAGATGACACCACTAAAAGTGCTGTGCTCACTCCTGCTTCTAGAAAGGTTCTGCTGTGTCAACATAAGAATAGCAGGGAAGAATGAAAACAGAAGGGACTTGATTCACTGGTCTGATATCCTGTTCTATATGGCCCTTACCTTTACAAAATTGCTTTTATCATTGAGCCTTGACCACATTGCAAACAGGAAATACAGTGAAACAACTGCATATACTATAGTAGTTTGTGTATTTTATTCTGTTCATATAGAAACAAATTTTTGCCTTGAAGCATAGAGAAAGAACATTTGTGTGATTTTGTTTTAGTCAGTTTGCATGTGTTCTCATTGTTTCAACTTCAACATTTATATTCTCAGTAAGGACATTTTTAATTTTCAAGAAAACTGTCTATAGATTCTTCCCATTAAATTATTTTTATAATTGTGCTGGTAAAAGTTGAATTTGGAGCATCTGGTTTTTAAATGTCTCTTGAAATGACCCTTAATAGAATACGTATCAGCACTAAAATTCTTAGACTTTCTGGAACCACAGTTTCATTTCCTGGCAAAACGACATAGCTCCCTAATTTTCTGAGCGATAAGGTACATTCCTTATAAGTCAGCTTATTTGAGTCTTTGGGGAAAAAATTATTTCTATTCCCAAAGGTTTGTGTTAACCCCCTAATTAATGAAGAATTCCCCCATAGGATTTTTTTCTCAAGAACCGTCTTTTGTAAATTCCTAAATCTCGTTA
Organism: Neomonachus schauinslandi; assembly: GCF_002201575.2. Classification (NCBI taxonomy): domain Eukaryota; kingdom Metazoa; phylum Chordata; class Mammalia; order Carnivora; family Phocidae; genus Neomonachus; species Neomonachus schauinslandi. The sequence goes on from NC_058403.1 coordinate 50,300,682, forward strand.
GGGCTGAACAATTAAATTTTTTGGAAATATTTTAAATGCACAGAAATATTTAAAATGCACACTCTTATGCACCAACCACTACCAATACAGTAATGTTAATATTTTGTTCTATTGGTTTCAGTCCTTTTTTAAGTTATTTTTTCGAAGGCATACAATATTTGATATACAGCTTAAATCTCATACCTCTCATCAGCCGTACTAAATCCAGTGTATACTATTTCCAAATATGACTTTAACTTTGAACACTAGCTGTATCCTTTTGACCCATTTTAAACTCAAAAGCATGCTTTTGATGTGTATCCATATTGATACTTGCTATGCCATTTAAATTGTTCCATTGTATGCCTTACTTTTTTTCTTATATCCTACTTGGTACAGTTACTGACTATGAAGATTTACTTTATTTCATCACTTCACTCTTTCATTCATTCACCATCTCAGTCTTTATGTCTAATTATTTGTCTCCACTTCATTACCCCTATTCTCCCAATTTCCTTATTATGGAAATCTTACTTGATATTTATCAATAGTTTATTCCTTTATTCCTCAGGCCTCTTAACCTCACTTCCTTATTTGTCATTATTTTTTTGTTCATGGTAATTCTGTACACAGCTGTATCAATTTTGCTGGTAAATTCATCTTTATGTTTTTATTATATACAAATACCAGTATAATAATGTACTGGTGAGTATATTTATATATATATATATATATATATATATATATATCCACACACACACACACACACAGACACATATATAATATATATATTATATATAATACATATAGTACCTATATATGTATTGGTATAATAATGTAGTGATATTATATATATATATATACTGATATCATATACATGATATGTACCGATACGTACTAATATCATATGCATATGATATACATCATATACATGATATCAATACATTATCATGCATTTGTATATACATGTATCTTTATATAATATCTAATATAATGAAGAAATACTATTTTTACTTTTTTCCTTGTTTTTTATTTATTTTTTAATGATTTTTATGCTTTTAGGCATTTTATTTTATTTTTAAGATTTTATTTATTTATTTGACAGAGACAGACACAGCGAGAGAGGGAACACAAGCAGGGGGAATGGGAGAGGGAGAAGCAGGCTTCCCTCTGAGCAGGGAGCCCAATGCGGGACTCAATCTCAGGACACTGGGATCATGACCTGAGCCGAAGGCAGCCACTTAACGACTGAGCCACCCAGGTGCCCTGCTTTTAGTCATTTTAAACAAACATTTTATTTTCTCTAGCACCTTGAAGTCTAGTCAATGCTTGTTTTTTCTTTGCTTCTCCAACATGGAATTATAATACTAGTGATGATAGTATTAATAAGAGTGGCATTAACTTATTTTTATTGACCACTTATTCTATGCTCGGTATCTTTCTAAGTGCTTTAAATTCATCTCCTCTTTCAATTCTTACAACTCTATGTGGTAGCTCTTCTTATTATCCAATATTACAGATAAGGAAACTGAAGTTAAGAGAACCACACAGCTAATAAATAGATGTGAAATATATCCTCAAATTTCAAAGTCCTTACTTTTAATCAGTATGTAATTGTCTCTCTTAATAAATGTATGTATGTAGATTTTATTAGTTAATTTAATAGTTTTTTCTTGACTCTTAAAGATGAATCCATTAATCAAAAGACATTCAATCAAATCAGATAAAGTTTCTCTCTCTCTCTCTTTCCTTCTGTCTATATATAAATCATATTATGTAAATATAAAATTATATATATACACATACACACACATACAGAGATTATGTTTAACAAATCATGAAAACATTATGTTCTATTCCTTAGATTCTAAGTTGACTAGAGCCAGAGGAAACATTTTGTACACCAAGGAATAAGGTCCACTTATTTGGTATTTTTATTTAATTTACTTTATAAAATTGTATGTAGACATCGGATACCAGATTTAAACATAATTTGAATTATAGTCCTGATGAAAATGTCCATATGTTTGTGAATGTTTCTTCATTTACAGATGAAGTATTGGGAATAATCCAATAGAACCAGATATCAGCCATATATAAATCATTGTTTTTGGTTACAATGTACTTTCTACTGATGACTTTGGTGGAATCTTTATTGTAACACACATAATTCATGAAAATTAACCCACAGAATTATGTCAGTCTTAAAGAGATAACTCTCATGAACTTAAATTCATTTATTCATAATCCTAATTTTCTTTCTTCCCCAAGTGAATATAATAGAAATAGAAAAATAAATAAAATGTATTTTGACCCCAGAAGAAACCAGGAAAGTATCCTTGGCTGTCTGAATTCATTCTTGAATAAAATCATGGTTATGTGTTTTAAAAATTTTTAGAAAAAGAACTGGAAGCTGTAAACATTCAGGCCATTTGTCTTATGAGAAATTTAAAATATATATGACTATGACTCATTTGCCTACCTTTTTATTACCAAGGGAAAATATTTTGGCTGAAGTAGGCTCACAATTTGAAGTTTAAATAAATCCAAAGAAGCTTTACTTTTTAGGCAGCAGAGAAGGCATCTGACTTGAAATCTCAGAGTGCTCTGTAAAATGAATGCAAGCTTGGTCCTATGTATGCAAGGATACAGACAGTCCAGCCTCTTTAATAACTAACCATTATGTGTGACTGGACTTATGCATTTTTCATAGAGATTCACTGATGGCAACTCCAAAAGTCACAGGGATGATGTGAGGACTAGGTGAAAAAATCGGATGCCTTAATATTCATGACATTTGTCCGAGGGGGAAGTTGGGAAATTGAGGCCATGTGCTAGGTACTTACATGTTATCACATTTTCACATCACATAAAAAGACTAAAGATGACATTATCACTATTTGCAAATAAATTCAGAGGCTCGTTACACAGCTAGGAAACATGAGAGCAGAGATCCAAACACTGATCTATCCGAGTGTTTTGGGGCTCTTTGGCAGACATTGGTGGATGTCTAGCCCACACCCATCCACTAACTTGCCCTTGCTGACAGAGCACCAATTGCATACAGTTGATTATCTCCCAGCCCCTAAGTCAGTTATGGTAATTACATTATTCCAGCTTGTGTTTTATTAGGTAGGTTTATGTCACTAAATAGTGCCCAATGGAACCCAAAGCGAGTCTGCTGGAGACTTCTAGGAAAAGGATTTTCTCTCTGATAGAAAGAATGTACCCACACACATCAAAAATAAAATACCTTTCTTCATAACTAGGGGATGTTACATGGTCTATATAAGTTGCTTTAAATAATTAAAATCATCTTGTGACCATGTACAGAGATATTATAAACGAGTTGAGTCCTGAATGATATTATTTTGACAGAAAAATATTCATTTTAGGATCCACCTATCTCAGGTTATGTAAACTAATCAATCCATTAGAGTCAAAGCAATTTTCAATAGAATATTGTGTTACCAATGGTCTGAAATAGGAGTCAGCAAATTTTTTCTATTAAGGACCATATGGTAAGCATTTAAGGTTTTGTGGTCCATATAGTCTCTGCCACAACTTCCACACCCCATTGTAATGAAAAAGCAGCTATAAACAATGTGTAAATGAATGAGCATGGCTATGATTCAATAAAGCTTTATTTATAAAAAATAGGAAGCCAGTATATTTTACTTGGGGGCTTTAGTTTGTTGAACCCAGGTTGAACATGCTAAATGTTACACAGTGTGAAAATATCTCCACATATCTGGTTTTCCAAATAAGGAAGGTGAATTGGAATTTAAAAGGCTTTTTCACAGATACAAGTGTATCTATAAATGGTGTAGAAGTTATCTCTGACATTGAAGCTAATCATTGTTACCTGGGCTTGTGCATGATAAAGGATTCATACCTAACATCCTTCAAAATGATCAAAAAGGCCATGGGTTTTCTAACAAAAATTATAAACTTTTGTCATTCTCTTATTAAAATGATTGATGGATACATAGGTATATTGACTTGCATGTTTCTCTTTTCTGAAGTTGATGAAAATATCTTCATCGTTCTTAACAGAAATAAAGTTTGAAAACATTATGCAGTCTTTGGTTACTAAAAGGAGGACAATTTTCACTGACACCATCAACTTTGGTTCAAAAGAAGTCAGTAAGTGGAGCTCTGAATTGCTGTTTTGCCACAAGCATTTTATTGCTCTTTCCCCCATTATAAAAGTGGCAAAGTGTTCTGAAAATGAAAATTTTTCCTCAGGGACAAATTCATAGAGATTTATTATCTTGCCTCAAAGGGATAGGATCGAGCCACTTTTACAGCCGAAAGTTACTTTTATTTTCAGCATTGGAAGTATTTCTCTGCAGAATCTTCCAATGTGCAAAAAGATCATTTCACTAAGCCAGTGATGCAGCCACAAAGAAGCCATCAGTAATATTAGCCAAGTGCTTCAATAGCATTCCAGTAATTCCCAGCCAGAAATACGCATTCGAAATTTGCGTGAAACATTTAAAAATACAGAGTCCTGGGCTTTACTCCTGCAATACTGAACTGCACTTTCCAGAGATGACTTCTGGATAGCAGTACATTTTACAGAATCCTCCCAACATTGAGAAACATTGCTAAAAGAGAAAAAAAGCAATTTCCTTGATAACATGCAATTTTAAAAAGTCTATGTCTAAACAATGGTTATTTATCAGCTCATAAATAATGCTGTGTGTCTAGAAAATATGCAAAAATACACACCTTTATAACATTCATCAGATTCTCAAAGGCAGCATCTGAAACTGATGGCATTGGTCTTGTCAGACCTCCCATGAGATCTGCCCTTGAATCATTCCCTCAGACTCTTTAACCCAGTGCTGATTTCATCTTGTTCTGGGAAGGCTAGTGTCAGAACAGTCTTCTGTTTCCCAAGCTGGGTCAGTTAGGGCTATGTTTAGGAAGGGGAAATTTGAGCAGTTCCAGAAATTACCCCCACCACACCAGTACACACTAGCCAACAATAAACAAAATGCCTTGCCAACTGCCTATCATGCCTACATTATCATTAGAATATTTTTGAATGCTGATGAGAATTTGGGCTATAAAAGTTGTCCCTTAGAAAGAAAGAATGTTCATAATATAACTATTTTAAAGCCCAAGGAATTCCATATAGAAGGTGCCTAACTAACTCTGGGGCAAGACTCAAATGGAAGGTTGTGTTATAGATTTATCAGGCACACATCAAGTAATAGTTTATGTTTATCAGTATCATCTACCTTGCCTCACAAATATAAGAGTACTGTGTGAACTGGTAGGCTTCAAGTGTTTAACTAGTTGCCTGTTGCCATGGCTATATGAATGAGAACTGCTGGATGTTATTCTAACAAATTTAGATGAAATAGCAATTGAAATTGAAGCTGAAAGTAATCATATTAGTCTCAGTAAAACTATGTCATACACCTAGGAAATGAAGAGAGATTATCTTTGGAAGAAGTGAATAACTCCACATTACTAACTTCATTGGCTGTCGACCTGTCCTTACATTATTTGCCCTTTCAGTACAGCATTACACATTGAAAACTGCATTATTGTAACATAACACTGTGCCTTTAGCTTTCCCATACTCCTCGTTTTCTTTCCTACCTCTTTTCACTTCTCAGTCTCCTTTAAAGGAAACTCTCCTCCAAACAACACTTAAAGTTTCTCTATGCACAAAGCATTTTTTTTCTTCTCCCTATACACTTACTACTTAGAGAATCTCATCATTTTGTAGTTGTTCAGTTTTTATCAATATACTAATGATCTCTAAATCCGTACAGAAATTAAACATCTGTTGAACCCTAGACTATTATAGGAGACTGTTTCCATTGTAGCCTCACTTATTAGTCTTTTAGATATCTCAAACACGTATCACAAAGTGAACCTATCATCTCTTCCTCAAAATTACTCATATTACTCAATTACTTATATTCTTTCTCTACCTCTTCCATGGACAGCACAAGCTGTGTTTTTCTGCCTGTACCATTCTTCCCTCAATGTTTCTCTTTCAAAGCTCTTTTTTTATTCTTAAGTTTTCAACTTCAGTCCCATATTCTTCAGGGAAGTATTCCCTGTCTTCCCAGAGAAGCTTAGATGCTTCTGGTTTTCCCTCTCAGAGCATCCTTTACTTCTCTTTTATTATACTATGTATGTATTTACTGGTGAGCATTCCAGTATACCAGTGGGTATCAATGATACCCATTCAATACGTTTTTATAAAAGTAGTGGGCTCTGTGAGTATAGGGAGCAGTTTTGCTTTGTTTTCCACATTGTTTCTAGGCTCTACTATTATTCTTAGTTCAAATTAATATTTTTTGACTGGATGAGTGATTGAAAAATTGATGTTTCAATACTCACTGGTTCATGTTTATGGGACAAGTATTTATGCTTTTTGGTTCATTATTGTTAGGAAAAAAATTATGAGCATATTGACTCTTATAGGACACTACTGTCAGAGAGCTTTCTCAGTTAACAATTTATGAGAGATTATTTGTGTGTTTGGAGAATATGATGAAGAAGGAAGAGCTGAGAAATACTGAAAGGGGAGATGTGGGAGGATAATAGACGAATAACCTGCTACATGATCATCATTGAATGCCAGTTACTTTACTCTTCCCAATTCATGTCTTAGATTATACACACTCTGTGTGTGTGTGTGTGTGTGTAAAATCTGCATCAAACATAACACTATGGTCAAATCAGTTATATTCTTTCTAAACTTGTTTACTTTTCTATAAAATGGAGTGTAATAGTACTACTTAATCCATAGGTTTGTTTGGTTAAGTGAAATAATTCACAAAGTGCATAACAAGAAACATGGAAAAATTTTAAGTGTTAAATAGATACTGTGACAATAATTAGGATAATATTAAAAATAAAAATGTAGACTCCAAATAATTCAATGGTTTTTATTCAATGATAGTATATTTAGTAATAAACCATTTCAGAAAATATTTAGATGGAGTTCTCTTTATAGTGTCTCTAATAGATAATGTAACTGGGAGTCAGAATTTTCTACATAAATCAATGGATAGTGAACATTGTTTAGTCTACTATATTTCTGTGGTCTCTCCCCATATTTATCAATGATACCCATTGAGTTCATTCCCATTTCCTCTAGTTACTCCATGGAGAATGAATATAATGATATGCTTTTAATAAATATGGAACATGTTTTACTAAACAAACTTTAAAAATAAGCTGATTGAGAGCATATTAATTATGTGTTGTGTGTATATTAACAGAATTATCACCAACTTAATTTTAAATCTCTAGTTATATCAAATTCTGCATGATTCAGTGGATTAAAGTCAAACCTCAACACAAAAATTGGAGTAGCCCACAAACACACTGTCATCTAGATCTAAAATATGATTCTCAATAATAAATCTATTTGGAGCGGTATTTTTGTGAGAATTTATAAAGAAGAACTTTGTCCTTTTATTCACCCCTAAAACTTTGGGTAAAAGTTCATAGCTTTTTTTAGCTGTTTTTGAAATGGATAGGTTTTAGATATTTCTATTATCAAATGCATTTTTATTCAGAGGATTTTAAAATATGTCTGTTTATACTACAATTTCTTGTCATCAAAGGACACATGGGCTGTCAACACTCTTCCACTATCAAAACCTTGCTGTGGAAGCCTTATGTGGTGCTTCTTCACTTGAGCTAAAGAAAAAGATGGATTGGATGCTTTTTTGGGCACCAAGTGTTAATTGCATCCTAATAAAAACATCTAGTTAAACTGTCTGCTTTGTGGTGCAGTGCCATAGAGAAGGGATTTCTAAAGGAAGCATGCTAAGTTGATTGTGCTTCTAGATAATTAATTGAAATGAGAAAAGCAAGCAAAAATGAGATTCTATAATGTTGGCTTTCACCTCTTATTCATAACAAAGTGTCTAAGATTACTTACAACAGACAGAGAATTCTTCAGCTGAGTGTGGGCCCATTTTATTCAACTTAACAGCTATTGCCTTTGCATTTGACAACTCTTAAGGAGGGAGGAATGAGGTTAGAAGTTATTATAACACTTTGAAAAAGTTACTAATTGACTTTCACTAATCGATAACATGTCTGTAAAAAACTGACTATTATCAAGTTCAGATTGTCTGTGGTTTATTATGTCTGTTTCTGTGATTGTTTTGTTTTATTTTAGTTGTTGGAGTCCCATTTGTATGCATCTTTCAGGGATAATTTAGCTTTGTATTTATTTTTTTGGAAACAGATGACCAATGTGCTATTTTCTTAAATCAACGCTAATATGTCATCAGTGTTTTATGCCCTAAATTCTTAATATTCTGATATTGATTACTTTTTTTCTTTTGATTCTAGTTAAAAATTGAAATTACACTTTTCTGTGTCTTAAGATTTTTTAAATGATTTGTTCTATCACCAACAGATCACACTCAAAGATAAGCCTTTCTTCAGTATGCCTCTCATTTGTTTTTCTCTGATGTGCCATAGTCTTTAAAACATTGCAGTCTTTACAAAACTTGCTCTGACGTGGTGTCTTTAAGGCGTAGGTTTTTGAAGTTGATAGCCTGCTATTAATAACAATTCACCACACTTCTTACCTCACTCTAATTATACTCATCTCTATTCACACAGGTATCAGTGTAAATTCAGACCTTTATATGCTTTTATTTTCAATTTCAATTCATAGTCTGTCTCAGGTAGAAAAGTCCTAGAGACTGAATTGTGTACCTCCAAAATATATTTGTTGAAGCACTAACCTCCAATGTAATGGCATTTGGAGATGGGACCTTTGAGAGATAATTAGGCTTAGATGAAGTCATGAGGATGGGCCATAATGATGGAATTGATGCCTCATAAGAAGAAACACCAGGGATCTTGTTCTTGCTCTCCTTCTTTGCCATGTCAGTACACAAGGAGAAAGCCTACCTATATAAGCCAGGAAAAGAGTTGTCACTAGAACCCAACCATGCTAGCACACTGATTTTGAACTTCCACTCTCCAAAACTGTGAAAAAATAAGTTTCTGTCATTTAAGCCACCCATTCTATGGTATTTTATTATGGCACCTGAGCTGATTAATATGAAATGCATTACCTTCAATAGTATTGTTTAAACAATGAGAAGGAAAACTTACGAGGAAATGATACATGAAGTCCCTTCTTACTTTGCTTCTTACTTGTATCAACTATCCCAATTAGTCAGATGAAAAACAGGCAGACAGACAGATACATACATACATACAGGATAGATAAAAATGTGATTTAAATGCTTTCAGATCTAAGTTGAATTTGACATATCCAGGCATAGAATGCTATTACTCTGGTTGGTCATCACCATTTTTTTGCAACAAATTTTGCTATTTACTTTTAATGAAATTTCCTAATCTTTCACACAGTGCTATTTTAGTAAATTTTAGTAAATTTTAGTATACTCTTCAATTATTATAATCTTGCTTTATTACCTTAATCCACTTTAAGTAAGCCTTGAATTACACTTTTCAATAATGTCTCTCTTAAAGGTTTGTTGACATAAAACATAGACCCAAAACTTTTAGACTTATATAAAGTAACTTCCTCAGAAACCTGGATTAACAGCTATCCAAGTGAGATGCTTGCTGGAGAGATGAGAATTATCATTCAAAATGTGAACATTGGAAAAGCATTTAATCTTTTTTAGACTGTTCCATATCTGCAAAAAGCACATGGGTGTACTTCCTTCTCTACTCATCATCTTTCTAGAAGCTCCACATTTCATTCTACACACAAATCAATTGTGAGAACTCATTTGGCAATCCACTAGGCTATACTCCCATTGATGGAGAAGAGTAAATCTTATCTTTCCTGTATCCCCAGTCTGTCCTATAACTGGTACTCAATTACTGTGTTAGGAAATATGGTCAGTTCACAGTTACCTAAAATAGCCTAAAATAGTTGATGAAATAGCCAAACAACTATTAAATTATGCTCAGGCTTCACTGGTTCCTATTTCCTTTGCCTGACACTATGATGTCTCTCTGAAGAAATAATTACATTGTAGAGATTATCTATTTTAGGGCCAAGAAAACAAAGCAGTGGTACTTCAGTTTTTAATTTGAAGATGAGAAGTTAGACATACAATAGACAAATTATAAAGTTACATAGTAAATGAACAGGGATAAGGTGGCTTGTGCTTTAACATGAAATGTCATTGTCTATCCATTAATAATAATGATCATTCTTGGTTTCAATACTTCTATCACACTTGTGTAAGATGTCAATGTTAGGGAAAGTTTGGTGAAGGATATATGAACCATGCTAAACTGTTCTTTATTCTTTTTTAAAGATTTTATTTATTTATTTATTTGAGAGAGAGAGAGACAGCGAGACAGGGAACACAAGCAGGGGGAGTGGAAGAGGGAGAAGCAGGCTTCCCGCCGATCAGGGAGCCTGATGTGGGGCTCTATCCCAGGGTCCTGGGATCATGACCTGAGCCAAAGGCAGACGCTTAATGACTGAGCCACTCAGGCGCCCCAATGCTGAACTATTCTGCAACTTTTCTGAGTCTAAACTTATTTCAGTACTAAAAAGTTAAAAAATAATAAAATGATAATAGATAACATTTAACAGGTCTTAAGGTTACTTCTCTAAAGGCTATACCTATATTAACTAATCACACAGAGATACGTCTCAGATTCAAAACTTCAGATTTCAAAGTCTAAGGTAACTCATTTAAGAGATAACCACTATTAAAACATAAAATTGGGCTTTTACACATTCTGATACATAAAGATAATATTTGTGGTCATTTTGTACCAAAGGAAATGAGAAATACATATATTTATATATTTATTTAAGTTATATTTATTTATATTTATATATTTATCTCATATCATAATAAAGGAAATAGATATATACATTTTGTGACTTTGTTAAGTCAAAATTTGAAAAGATAACATACAATGAGACAATTATTGGATTGACAACTATATAAAGAAAAGATCAAACATCAAAACCATCAGTTAAAATATGACGATAAAATCCAATTTTTCCCTTTTCAGTATATGAAAGTAACTTTGGGAAACTGATTAGGGAAATGACAATGTTAAATTTAAGAAATTCTTCATCCTCTTAGCATTGTCCTCCAGACAGATACTTCTTTGAATTTGGACCTTCTCCCCATTTTCCAATTTTTTTACCTTCTTAATATCATACTATGGATAAGGAAAGCCTAATCAAATTTAAAGTACCATATATAACTATTTCTTAGATTGATCATATAATTAATAGATTGGTTTCATGTATCATTCATGTGAACCTTATGCATTTAGAGTTGTACATTGACAACAGTGTACTCTGAAACATGACTGAGGTTTGTTTTTTTTTTTTTTAAGATTTTATTTATTTATTTGACAGAGAGAGATAGCAAGAGCAGGAACACAAGTAGGGGAGTGGGAGAGGGAGAAGCAGGCTTCCTGCAGAGCAGGGAGCCCAATGCAGGGTTCGATCCCAGGACCCTGGGATCATGACCTGAGCCGAAGGCAGACGCTTAATGACTGAGCCACCCAGGTGCCCGATGACTGAGTTTTAAAGTATCTATTAAAGTTCTTTTCGGTCTGAGGAGATTGGGTTTTTTTTTTTTCTTTTTTTTTTATTATGTTATGTTAATCACCATGTAGTGTTCCATGATTCATTGTGTATAACACCCAGTGCTCCATTCAGTACGTGCCCTCTTTAATACCCTTCACCATGCTAACCCATCCCCCAACCCCCATCCCCTCTAGAACCCTCAGTTTGTTTCTCAGAGTCCATAGTCTCTCATGGTTCGTCTCCTCCTCTGATTTCCCCCCCCTTCATTTTTCCCTTCCTACTATCTTCTTCTTTTTTTTATTAACATATAATGTATTATTTGTTTCAGAGGTACAGATCTATGATTCAACAGTCTTACACAATTCACAGTGCTCACCATAGCACATACCCTCCCCAATGTCTATCACCCAGCCACCCCATCCCTCCCACCCCCGACCACTCCAGCAACCCTCAGTTTTTTCCTGAGATTAAGAATTCATCATATCAGTGAGATCTTATGATACATGAAGGGGAGGAGCAAGGTGGCAGGGGAGTAGGAGACCTAAATTTCAAGAGATTGGATTTTTGAAAGGGAAGTTGACATGATGCTGAAGCCAAGTTAGCATCTGAAGGTAATTAACACTTATTTGCCTAAAGAACATTAAAGGGTATTTCATTCAAACAACAAAAGCACATTGGAAATTAATACTTCTACCAACTCATTGGCATATTGTGCACTCAATTATACATAACACTTTTAAATCTCATTTGACAAAGTCAAGTATATGAGAAATAGCTATTTCTTTTCAGTAATCCAGTTTAAGAATCTCACCACTGAATCCATAGGACTACAACCTTAGTCATTCTTGGTTTTGATTGTTCCCTTTTCTTAGGTCATCCCAGAGATTTAGAATACTAAACAATACTAAGACAGAGGGGAGACATAGACCAGTGGTCTGGGTGGGGCTCTCTGGATTGCTGACATTAACTAGCTGTTAACATATATTACTACAAGACATTCACTGTCCCTACACCAGAAGTATTCAGGGCCTTAGTGGCTTTACAATCATGTTTGCAAAAAAACCTATGATCCAGTCTTCTTAGAACAACAATTGTGTATCCATGCCTTTTTCCCTGTTCTTAGGGAACTGTACTAAAGCTATCTCAAATTGCCCCAGGAGTTCAAGACCTCTCTTTATTCTGCATAGCCACAATAAATCTCTTTTTTGGCTTTAGAGAGAATCTTTCTCTCAACATGCTATTTTTCAAGTTAAACTTCCTCCACACACCCTATTTCACATCTATCTTCTCAACTAACTGAAGACATTGTAAGAGCTCAGATTTGAGGGATGGCATGTTCAGGTGAAAAAGTATTAAGAATTCCAGGGTTTTGATCATTGCTATTGGCCTTGCTTGATATATTCTTGAGACCCTGCCATGTCTTTCCTGAGGAAGGAAAATGTCAAAATATAGAGAGAGTAAAAACATGCAAGTTCATGTTTTAAAATACTTTGAACACTAACATCCACTTGTGGACATTCACCAAATACAAGGTATTCATTTAAAATAAACTGCAAAAAATAGGGCGCCTGGGTGGCTCAATTGGTTAAGCGACTGCCTTCGGCTCAGGTCATGGTCCTGGAGTCCCTGGATCGAGTCCCGCATTGGGCTCCCTGCTCGGCAGGGAGTCTGCTTCTCCCTCTGACCCTCCCCCCTCTCATGTGCTCTCTCTCATTCTCTCTCTCGCAAATAAATAAATAAAATCTTAAAAAAAAAAGAAACTGCAAAAAATAAATAAAATAAAATAAACTGTGTATAAAAAAAGAAGCAAGTTAACACAAGTATTTGCAAAGGTTAACCACGTACACCAAAGCTTGGATACTCTCTATTGCTAAACGATATTGCATATGCAGATGCTTGAGGAAACTCAAATGGTGATATTAATAATCCCTTCTTGCTCTGGAGTACAACTAAGTCAGCATAGGCATCATTGTGTTTCTTGCTATGAGCTACTTCAGTGAATTTTCAGGCAGCCTTAGCTTTATTTTTCTCTCTTAGTCCTGCATTTTTAAATCATTCAATATGCAATGGCCACTTTTTCCAAAACAAAGTCATGAAAAGAATATTATCACCTGTCCTGATGAAATTACCTATGCCTTTTCTCCCCCTCTACAATATACAACTTTATGATCCTTCTGGAATAAAACCTCAAGGTTTACAAGCCTGGGGATTTGAAATGTTCAGAATAGAGTGTAAAGTATACAGATATAGCTGTTTATGTTTGTGAGAATTTCTGGGTTATTCATTTAGTAAAATCATTTATGAACCAATGGTTATGATTTTGAAAAGCTTGATGGTTAGGTACATCTTCCCCAAACAAGATGACTCCCAAGACTCTGGAAAGAAAGTTGGGTACAATTAGATCATTATCAAAAAATATCTAGTTTTAAATTTAGGTAGAACTTCCAAGACTTGTAACTTTTGAAATAAGAATAATAGTCGATATACTGAAGGAAGTTCTGTTAGACTGTTTCTAACTCAGGAGGAAGAAGGAGAGAGAAAGAGAGATTTTCTTCACTCTAGTATTTTCTTTCTTTTCATAAGAAAGCTATAGAATTCAGAGGCAAATATTTCTTTGACATCAGTCTTCAGGCTATTCTTTTCACATAAGAAGTTATATGTACCAGAATAAAGGTGAAACCGTTTTGAAATATGAATTATAATTTGATTGATGGCTCAATACCATCAGTTTTGTTAATTAATTAATAAAATAAATAATTTTTACTTCCAAGCCACTGAAATATCCGGGGACATTCCTCTCTTCCCTCTTGTGTTACTATGATATAAAATCAGTTATCCTTTGAAGCTCTTCTCACAAAAGAGTAACTGCAACAACTGGAAAAAATGCTCTTGGACAGACTGGTAGCTAGACAGATGACAGAACATTGGGAAATGCCAGGACAAATATGGATGATCTCAAATAAATAAAAAATAGTATAAAATAAGGAAAGAATTGATTGTTTGGTTCACTTACTAGAAAGCAAAAGAACTAGAAAAATCTCCTGAGGGGCAAAGACAGCACGTCTGCTTCAGAGAACATTAGATGAAGGATTGCAAGCTATAAAGGTTCGTCTGTGTCAGATCAAATAGTAATTTTGACTTACAACAAGATAGTAAATGCTCTAGAAAAGGAAAAAAGTGCATGCTATTTTGTAATTGAGAATTGTGTTATAACAATAGATATGTGAAGACCAGGTAAGGAGGAAATCATTATAAATCAATAATTGAATAAGGTAAATTTTTCCTTATCAAAATAAGGTGGTTTTTCTACCAAAATAAGGGAAATTTAGATAGAAATTCAGTGTAATTCAGCCTTCTAGATTCAATCATCTAGTTCCTTCATTTATTGGCTTTTGCCAATACCATCTGTTATAACTAAATGACCTGGAGTGCTTTATATATTCATTACTACTTAGAATATTAAGTGTAAACATGCATCCATTTCTAGATATATAACATGTAGGAACTTTACCTGCGTGTTTCTAAATAGAAAAATAATAGCTAGGACAGCAAAAATATGCAGTTACCTCATTGTGAAATTAGCTTCACAACTCAATCAATTCATACAATTGAAAGAGAAAATAAAGATAAGGTAAACATAACTTTTGAGGAAGCAGATTAGATTTCGCTTTCAGCTTGGGAGATAGAAAGTTGTGAAGAGTGTTATTTCCAACCTAACAATGACAACGAGTCAGATAACTAGAAACTTATAATTTTGTTAAAATCCATCAGGGAGCTGAGGAAAAAGAAACTTGAGTGAACTAAAATCCGAAAAGTTATAAGCCCCTGTTAGAAGAAAAAAAAGATCTTAATCCTTCATCTGTGGTAAAGCAGTGAGAGGAAGAGAAAACTGTCATAGATGAGGGGGAAGAAGAAACTAGAAGTTTTAAAGGCCAAGAGTGATGTTTTAAAATTCCAAGAATTCTCATCAACAAAGATAGTCTACACCCCCTTCCAACTCTTTCCCGTGCTATTACTAAGTATTCATGCGGAAGCTTGAAAGCAGAATGAGTGAGCTGAGAGATATCACCCTGCTGAGGCACAGATGTGCAGGAATGGCTCTGGACTAAGGGCCTGGCAAAGGAATCTAATTGAAGTCTTTGAAATCTTTTCGGCTCTCATTGAGAATTAGAGGAGATTGCTTAGAGAAAGCCCTCTGAGACAGAAGTGCACAGAGCTACAAGGGATCTGTGTGCAGAGCAAGGGATCTAAAAAAATCTTTCTGAGCCATCTGAGGCCTATACTGACCACCTTGCTTCAGCCCCTGCCCACTCTGAGTCTGGGGAAGGGGCAGCAGAGGGGAGATCTGAGGGACAGCCAGCCATGGTGGGTCCAGAGAGCAAGATAATCCCTCACAAGCCCCAAAAGCTGGCAACCTGACTCTAAAGCAGAGTGGGGACTCCCACAGTCCTGAAAGTTTGTAGATGGTCTATAAAGCATAAAGAGATCTTTGCAGTCTTCCCAGACTCAAATCTGAAGGGAGATCCCCATTCAGTGGTAAAATTACTTGTAAATGTAGTGGTGAATAGTTCTAGCTAAACTAATAACAAAGCCCAGATCCAGATAATTACAAAATAAGACTCTGTTCCTCACACTAGAGGCCTGACAGAAAGGTGCACCCTTTTCTAGGTGAAAATATAGTTTATTGCGATCCCTTTTACATCGTCTATTCATAATACAAATATTACTGGACACTTAAAAAAAATGTGACTCAAGAAAGCAATCTGTCAAAGGAACACTTGGAGATGGGCCATTTGTGTAAAGAGCCAGAAAGGGACTTAGAAAATAACTCTGATGTTATCCAGGGGGGAAAAAATGGACAATATCTGTGAGTAGCTAGGAATTTACAGTAGCAAGAAGAAATCTATTACAAAGACCCACATAAGGGGAGCCTGGGTGGCTCAGTCGGTTAGGTGTCAGACTCTTGATTTCGGCTCAGGTTGTGATCTGAGGGTCGTGATCTTGGGGTACCTAAAGAAGTTCTTTAGACTGAAGCAAAAGGATCCCTGATAGAAATGCAGGTCTGTATGAAAAAAAATGACAAGACCAGCAACAGTAGTTTGGTGCATATAAAAGCCTTTAAAATTTTATTATAAATTTGTATATTAATTTTCTGCTGCTGCTGTAACAAATTACCATAAACTCAGTGGTTTAAAACAACATAAATTTATTATGTCACATTTCTATAGATTGTAAGGACAACATTGGTCCTACTGGGCTAAAATCAAGGTGTTGGCAGGGTTGTGTTCATTTCTGAAGGCTCCAGGGGAGAATCCATTACCTTTGCTTTCCAGCTTCCAAAGCCTACCTACATTCTTTGGTTCATGGCCTTCTTTCTGCATCTTCAAAGCTAGCAACATTAGATTTTCTTCTTCACATAATGTTGCTTACCTCCTCTTCTGCCTCCCTCTTCCACTTTGTAGGACATTGCTGATTACATTGGGCCCATTAAGATAATCCATGGTAATCTCCCTACCTTAAAGTCGGATGTTAGCTACCTTAATTCCCCCTATGCAGGTAATCTAACATATTCCCATGTTCTGTGGATTAACTCATGGCATCTTTTGGGGCTATTATCCTGCCTATCACAAAATTCACATATTTTATATATATTTATAAGATGTTTATTAGATATTATTTTATTTGAACTCTCTTAAAGATAATTGTTTAAAATAAAAGTAATAAAAATAATAACATATTATGGGGTTATTGAATATGTAGAAACATAATACATGACAACAATTAGGGATAGATTTTTTTTATTATTCTATCATTCCTTATAAGGCAGTGGACAATTTTTGAAGCTAAACTGTTATAAGTTAAAATGTATTCTGTACTCTTGGGGTGCCTGGGTGGCTCAGTTGGTTAAGCGACTGCCTTTGGCTCAGGTCATGATCCTGGAGTCCCTGGATCGAGTCCCGCATCGGGCTCCCTGCTCTGCAGGGAGTCTGCTTCTCCCTCTGACCCTCCCCCCTCTCATGTGCTCTCTCTCATTCTCTCTCTCAAATAAATAAATAAAATCTTAAAAAAAAATGTATTCTGTACTCTCTAGAAAAACCATCAGAAGGAGGCATACCTAAAAAGACTATAAAAGTGATAAAATAAATCCTTAGTTTTATTTTTTTTAAAAGGGCAGAAAAAGATAGACAAGATAAGTTGGACAAATAGAAAACATCCCAGTATATCAATAGTTACATAAATGTAAATCGTCTAAACCACTACTTAAAAGACAAACCAATACAAAACAAAACTCAAATATATGCTAGTTCCAAGAACTACACTTTAAACATAAAGATAGACATAGGTAAGTAATTAAAGGAAGCTAAAGATATTTCATAAAAATACCATACCTAAAATACCTGTGTGGCTATTTTAATAAACAACAAAATAGACTCAGAGATTAAAAAACAAAAAGCAGCACATTAGGTTGTACATTCTAAACTGAACACAATCCATCTTCCAAATAATTAATTATTAGATTTAAGTTAATATATATATATAAATTCCTGATTCCTACTTGGGTATTTTAAAATCCCAAACTTTGAGTAAATGACAAAAATCTTTATTTCAAGCCCCAAATCACCAGTTAATACTCAGTTAAAAAGTAAGAATAAATTATATAGACCTTTGTACTATTCAGATAGAATAAATATTTTAGGTATTGATTTTATTATACCCTATGTTTCTTTTAAAGAGATCCCTTTGATTGTGTTGGTGTTATTTTCAGATTAGCTTCTGTTTTTCAACATGTAAAAAAAGGATTCTTCTATCGCCAATATTTTTGACTCTAAGATTTATGAAAAATACAGTGGTCACTCAAAAAATGAAATATGAAACCAGTAATTCCTTACAATTTAAATCTGTAAGAGAGGCATCTATAATATGAATTCTACATGAACTACCATAACATAGAAAATAAATATACTTTTAATAATTATTAATTATATAAAAAATAGGGTACCTAGAGTTTTTTTTTTTTTTTTTTTGGTGAGGATTCTTGGAATTGTGTGAAGTGTGTGGAGCAGTGGTGGTGTGGGGGTGTGAGTCTGTGTCTGGTGGTTGGGAGTGTATAAATAGTTTCAGAAAGAGAGGGTTTCTAAGACTATCTACTGTTCTTCACCACATACATTTTTGCTCCCATTATGGGATATCCTTTTGCTTTATTAGCCACTCACATTTATATAAGACAAATATTAATATGTGGTTACAAAATATATTACATATAGGCATATTATCTTAGTAAACATGTAACAGTATGTTAGTAAGTACAAGTCACAGTGGGGTCACATTTAAAACAAGTTGAACATAGGGTAAACTTGTCACTTTTTCAAGTTTGTAATAATTTCCAATATTTCACAAATCTCAAACTTCCACTGTGATTTTGGAAAGAATCTAGTCATATACTTACTGGCAAAGCAACACTTATATAAATTTAGCAGATTTTTCCCCAGAGGCAAAGGCTTAATGAGGTCTGTCAGGATACTTGATATATACCTCTTTTACAGCAATCTTCTGTAACTTCCACCACAGGGGACTACTATTATAAACTGAAAGAACACCCACTCTAGCATTACACAATCTTTTGCGTACCTCTGGGCATATCCTCCTCAGGGCCAGTCACAATTAATATCTTTTAAAGGAGCACCTGTGTGTAGACGCACAGGTAAAACTGAGGTGTCTTCGCCTACATTATATGTATGTGAACTTGAGGTAATTTAAAAAAGTTTTGAAGGAACCGTTTCTCTTCTGATGTCTCATTCAAAAAATGAATATTAAGATAATTTATTTTTATTTGTAATTCTTCAATATAGCATTGACTTTCTTTTGATGAATGGATTACCTCTATTTATGTAATTATTGATTGATAATATGTTACCCCATCCCCATAACTGGCCCAATTAATTTTTAAATGGCATTTCTCGTTGAACCACTAAACTTCAATATTGGTGCTCATTAAAATTATTCTTTTTTAATTTATATACTTTGACTGTGGTAAAAATTACTAATGTCCCCACAAGAATTCTGGTTCTCTCCTCCTCCTGGACACATGCTCTTTGAGTTTGCTTTGCAACTAATTTTGAGCAATGATACACAGACATAAATCACATGTGCTACATCTAGGTGGAAAATTTGTGGAACTAGTATGCAATTCTCCATGGTTCTTCCAGTTTACAGGGAATGGAGCAGCAGGTGTATATGGAGATAAAATCTAAGCATTGTAGGATGCTAAGCCAATAACTTACGATGAAGGTCATCTGTGTGAGTGGTGGGGAGAGGGGTGTGCATGCATGCATGTGTATGTTTTATTTATTCAGTAAAGATTTTTTTTAACTTTTTTGTTGTTATGTTAATCACCATACATTACATCATTAGTTTTTGATGCAGTGCTCCACGATTCATTGGTTGTGTATAACACCCAGTGCTCCATGCAGAACGTGCCATCCTTAACACCCATCACCAGGCTAACCCATCCTCCCACCCCCGCCCCTCCAGAACCCCCAGTCTGTTTCTCAGAGTCCATCGTCTCTCATGGTTCGTCTCCCCCTACGATTTCCCCCTCTTCATTCTTCCCCTCCTGCTATCTTCTTCTTTTTTTTTTTAACATATATTGTATTATTTGTTTCAGAGGTACAGATCTGTGATTCAACAGTCTTGCACAATTCACAGCGCTCACCATAGCACATACCCTCCCCAATGTCTATCACCCAGCCACCCCAGCGAAATAAGTCAATCAGAGAAAGACATGTATCATACGACCTCACTGATATGAGGAATTCTTAATCTCAGGAAACAAACTGAGGGTTGCTGGAGTGGTGGGGGGTGGGAGGGATGGGGTGGCTGGGTCAATAAAGATTTATTGAGTCTCTACTGTGCGCTCTCACTTTAGGAATGATAGTGGATAATGCCTCACCCCTGGAAGAATAGCCTTTTTAGGAGCAAGAAATAAACATTTTTTGTATTAAGCCACCAATCTTTCAAGATTATTTGTTATTTGGCATAAACCAAACTAAAATAAATAAACCATACTAAAGATTTAACCAGTGACTTTTGAGATAATGTATTCCAATAGTGACTCTAGTTTTTCAGGTTTAGATAGATCAAATAGGTGATCAGTTTAAAATCATAATGTTATATTTATAACAGAAAAAAAAAAGCAAGAACAGTATAGGGAAAAAAATAGAAGTAAAGAGTAACACAAAGAAAAAAAGTCACCTATAATCTCACTATCAGAAGAAATAACCATTCAAATTGTTTGGTATATCCAATACACATATGTATACTATACATAGAGTATATATACTATAGATAGACAAATATGTATAATGTTAACTCTTCTAAAATCAAAATACAAAATTTGTAAATTTGTAAATAATATACCATGCAAAGTTATTTTGAAATGATTGTAAGGGGCCCCTGGTCAGTTGAGCATCTGCCTTCAGCTCAGGTCATGATCTCTGGGGTCCTGGGATGGAGCCCAGGGTCAGGTTCCCTGCTTGGCGGAGAGTCTGCTTCTCCTTCTCCCTTTGCCACTACCTCTGTTCATGCTCTCTCTTGCTCTCTCTCTCTCAAATAAGTAAATAAAATCTTTAATAAAAAAATGAAATTACTGTAAGTTCCTTGAATTTCTCTTTCCTGAAAGACACTCCAACATTGGAACATTTGTAAAATTTATGTTTAAAAAGTCTTTTATATCTGCCACTGTGTGGAGCATTCCTTTCCCAGAATTTGACTTGAAGTATCTCCTAGATACCAAGCAATCTACATGGGTTTTGACATATGTTTTATTACTAAACTAACATCCATTATTCTGTCTTGAAACATGTCTTTGTGAATTGAAACATACCTGTCTCCACAATGTCAATTCTATTAGACTTTCTATTCATCCATTTATTTTGTCAACACTACAGTTCTCTTACTTTTTTTTAATTAAAAAAGTCACTTCTATTTTGTGTCCCTATAAAAGCAGATGATCTTTGAATAATAATTTATATTTAATTAAAATAATCAAAATTTAAGGAGAAAAAAATGTTTCTCTCAGCTTAATAGTCTAATATACCAATAAATTGAATTATGTCAAGCAAACAGGAAAGTCTAATTGTTGGCCATATTTATTTCCTCCTCTATGTACAGCACTGTTCTTGTTAGCAAAAACTCAGTTTTAAAACTGCTCTGTTTTAAGCACTCTGTCATCAAGTCCTCCTAACTATAAATTATCAGCAAATTTCTACAAATTTCCATACATGGCATTGAGCACTCTTTTGTTCTCCAACGAATAAATCATTTAAGGTCATTGTGACCCACAGTGAAGATAACGGTTTCTTCTTTTAAAAGAAAATACTTTGTTTTAAATGTTGAATAAAAAGGTAGTTGAAAAAAAATTCCAATTAGCTAAAATTAAATTTCCACTTACAAGGATCATGCAGAATATGCAATGTAGATTGTTGGGACCAACTCTTAGAGTTTCCAATTCAGCATTTTTTTTTTTAAGATTTTATTTACTCACTTGACAGAGAGAGAGAGAGACACAGCAAGAGAGTGAACACAAGCAGGGGGAGTGGGAGAGGGAGAAGCAGGTTTTCTGCTGAGCAGGGAGCCCAATGTGAGGCTCGAACCCAGGACCCTGGGATCATGACCTGAGCCGAAGGCAGCCGCTTAACAACTGAGCCACCGAGGCGCCCTCATTCTCTTTAAACTCTGGTTAAGCATTTTGTATTTCTGTAGTTGGCAAACAACCATCAGTTGTTTTTTTTATAGTTGTTTGGAAATAGGGTTCTTTATATTACCTATAATTTTTAATAATATTGTTGCTCATGAAACATATCTCAACATTTTTGGTTACATCTTCAGAAGAGAATTTTTTTCTCATAACTTTTCCACTTTAATTATTGGACTTCCTTTTTCTGTCCTATGCTCTTCAAATTTTCTTTATAACCTGGACAGAAGTATTTTCCTTGTCCCTGTCAAAGGTAATGGGTTGCTGCACAGAAACAAATTTTGTGATCCCACACCCAGACTCTCTATTCCTGAGGAATAGGCCATTAGCTCCTCACACTAAACTGAGTGTTCTGCTTATACTTTCTTCTGGCAAAGCTGAGTAGTTTAGGGTTTTGGTTTTATCTAGTGGACTCATTCTCTTGATGCTGACTTTGGTATCCCGCTTTTCTTGGCATCTTTCCTGAGTCTTCTGTTCGGTTTGACCCTGCACTTTTATTCTCTGCCTCTGGATTGGTTCTTCACATCCTGGTTTGCAAACTTGTCTCCTCAATCACTTGTTAAGCCAGACAGCACATATTCTGTCTTGAATTTAGAAAACAAACACTTTCCTATTTAGTAATTTATTAGTATTTGCTAAAAATAAAGAGGGCATTATAAGTTATGGAATAATGTTTGTCACCTAATGTCCAAACATGAAAAACTCACTTTGGAAGGAATGTTTAGTGTGAACAAATGACTCAATTTACATAGTATATACATTAATGTGTGCCCTTGAGTCAGTCCCCAACTTGAGCTCTTTTGCATCTGTACCTTTCTTTCTGGTCACCATGCTGTCAGAGCAGACTTATCCTGCTTATCAAACTATGCTTTTTTTGTTGCTTGTTCGTGTCATGTTTGCCCCTCTCTTCCTATGTTTTCTATCATCTTTCTGCTTTAGCTTCTACTGTCCTGCTGAGTAATCAAACAAATCTCTAGACACTGTGGTCTTGCTGCTCATCTCGGGAAAGGAAAAAAGAAACAAATAACAGCTGCTGAAATTGTGAACTTTCCTTTCTGGCTGTCAAATTTAGTGAAAACAGATGCTTCAAGGAGTTGTTTGTAATTCAAGCAGGCACAGAAGAGAAAAAGAAACCTCTTATTTGCTGAAACTAGAGAAGTACTGCTAGGTCATCTTAGTTTCTAGCTTACGCTCTGGAAGAAGCAGCACACTGTTAATGTCTTGCAAGTACCCAGCACTGCTTTTCTAAAATAAGGTCATCACTTCCCCGACAATACATAAAAAGATGCTCATGGAAGGTATATGTCCTAGAAGAAAGATGATTAAAATCAATTGCAATGAAATGAATTAAATGTTTTAGAACGTTAAGCCTTCCTCTGGTGAGGTAAACTACTTTGATTTCTACAAGCGGGGAAGAGCTAGGCCACTGGAAAGAGGACAGGGCCAGCCCCTGGGAAATGTCAGATCTGGTTACGTAACCTTCGACAGTCATTTTCACCTCTGACCTTATTTTTTCTCAATGGTGAAATGAGGGGCATTGAATTTAATGACATAAAATTCCTTATATCACCAAGATTCCATGATTCAGTGAATTGAATGTAACTGCTAATACTTCACTAGCAAATTATTGTCAAATTAAGAGTCATTCTAATTACAGTAAGCTTCACAGTAAGTATTAATAGAAAATGTTATTCAATTTACCAAAATGTTGTCTGTGCCATTTTTTAGTAACAGATCTTTAGCATAAAGCCTATTACATCTCTAGTTATTCTTGTGGCTAAGTCAGTCTGTCAACCTAATAGGAAAAGGGGAAAAAATAGCCAAAAACACAAACCAAAAACTAAAGACATACACTACCTGATTGGTCTTTTAAGGATAGGAACAGATATCCTAAGTGTATTTGTGCCTATTATACAAGTAGGGACCTGTAAGGAACCTATGTGAGATCTTAGCATTTGGGGAAATGGGAGAAGAGGGGAGAGGGCCTGGCTAGGATTCCATTGGGATTTCAGGAGGAAGAAAAATGCTAAGAAATGAAGCAATCTGAAACTGGTTGGACCTGGGACAAAATCAGATTGGGGATTGATGGGGGAGGAATTAGAATGATGGAAAGGGAAAGGACAGTACATGAGAAAAGATTGGAGTTACCTCTGAACTATAGGTAAAAACTATTAGTAAGTTTTCCTTAATTCATATACATTTGTTGAACACTGGGGAAAGTCACCTCTAGACTCCCTGTCATCCTCAACCCCCATTCCAGGTCCTAAGAAGTAGTAAGATCGCAATGGATAGTCATAACCAAGGACATTTACTGAATTATATTGCTAGAAATTGAAGCTTAAGTGTCATTTTAAAACTTCATGCTTCCATAGAGATGTGCTGGTGATGTTTTTTCATGGGATCCAGCCTCTTTGAAATTCTGGACTTTGGGGCTAGTATCTTAGGAGTTCTAGCTCCTTAGTGGTTTGATGCAATTAGATGAGGTCTTAAATCTCCTTTCTTCTAGAGGAAACAACCTTCTCCACCCCACTTCCCATGAAAAAAAACTAATAAACCTTGATAGGAATCAGGATGGGCAATGGGATAAATAAACTTACATAGACTTCTATGCCTTAGGGAGAAGCTCAATTTTCCACCAATTTTCCTGTCTATGCTTTTCCTAGTATTACCTACTGTCACTATTTATATTAAGCCAACTACAAAATAGCAAAAGAGGCTGCTTTCCTTATATTGGTAAGGGATTTGATTTAGCAGAGGGAAGTATTTTGCTTGTATTTCCAAGGATCCTCCCTAGATCACCAAGAGATTCCTTTGGAGATAGAGTCAACAAACAAACAGACAAACAAAAATAAAACACAATACTTAGGGTAATAAACAGGTTTTATTTTTCCTAAAGTATCACATTTGTATATTCCCTTCAAAAACTTGTGGTTGTAATAGGTAGCTATTTGAAAACTACATTCAAAGATCCTAAATGACAGCCAAATGCCATCCCTTTATAACTAACAGCTTCCAAAGGAAATAAACATCTCTCACTGTAGTCTCTCCCTTAACTTAGATTTAATCCATCTCCCTGAAGACAAAAAGGCAGGAGCAACTTTAAAAAGTGCAACCCTACTACAATCAGACTTTTGCCTACAAAACTTCTTAGAAACTGCCACTCCAGAGATCACCTATGGCCACCAAAATACTAAATCTACTGGCCAATTCTCACTTCTCATATTATATACCCCATCTGCAATATTTGGCACAATTGATTACTCTGTACTTCTGGCAACTCATTTTTCTCTTAGATTCCAGGACACCACAGTTGCTGGGTTTTCCTTTTACCTAACCTTACTTATAACCTTTCCTGCCTTGTTGGCTGGTTCTAACTTTCCTCCCAACCTCTTAACAGTGAAGGGCCACCATGGCTCTGTACTAGGATCTCTTCTGTAAATATACTCACTCCTTTGTTGATATTATTTAAGGCTTATAATGCCCAAATTTGTCTCTATCTGAGACCATTCTGAACTCCAGACTTGAATACTCAACTGCTGACTCAGTATCGCCACTCGGTGTTGAATATGTCTCAATTTGAATCTCAGATTAATATCTCTAAAACTGAACTCCTGATCTTAATTCCCAAACCTGTTCTACCTGTAGACTTTCACATCTCACTTAAAATCAATTCCATCCTTCCTGCTGCTCAGCCCAGAAAACCTAAGAGTCATCATTGATTCATGTTATTCTCTCACATACCACATCCAATCTGTCCAATGATTCTTAGCTAGCTAGTTACTCTGTTTTCTTGGATGTGGTCTACTTTTCATCATTCACACATTCATTTCACTATTCATTTTCTTCCTTGGTATAAATTTTGCCTACCATCCATTTCCCCTGCATCCCAGTCTATCTTGGACTTGTACTTTGCTATTTTCCTTAGTTCATTTCCCTAACTTAAATTTACTATGTCTGGCCTGCATCAGTCTCTGCTTGGGACTTCATCCCTTATTTTTAACTTACTTCTGATCACTTCCATCTGAAAAAGCCCTTCCTTAATTTTCTATGGCTCTATTAAGTATATCTAGACCTTAAAACTTCTATAATCTACTGAGGAAGTTGTGAAACTGAGAAAAAAAGAGCAATGAAAATAAACCCTGATTTTTAAGTGACATCTGTACTGTGGGATAGATAATATTATCACCATTTTCCAGATGAACAAACTGAGATCCAGTTTTTAATTGACTTTCCTAACCTCAGTTAACTTGTGTACGGTGTAGCCAGCCTTTAAATCCAGGTGTGCATGCCTTCAAGATCACTGCTCATTGTGTTACATTGCCTCTTTAAAACAGATATCCCAACTCACAGTCCAGTGTTTTTCCTGTTACATATGCAATCTTCCCTCATGTTTTAGAAATATACTGTTTGTTACCTCTTCACCACCAGGCATTTAATAATCATTTATTCCTCACACTTCACTTCAAAACTCTATTTTATATACAATGCATTCATTATGTATATTGAAATCACACCCAAAGTGGGAAAACATCCAAATACCTGCCAATAAAAATATGTGAGTATTTGTTAATGTTAAAAACAGTCACTCTTCCCTGGACAACTTTTTTTTTTTTTAAATTAAGTTTACTGACCAACCCTAACATGATTTCATTAATAGTTTTAGACTCTTTTTATAAATCTATTTTTTAGGGGCGCCTGGGTGGCTCAGCCGTTAAGCGTCTGCCTTCTGCTCAGGTCGTGATCTCAGGGTCCTGGGATCAAGCCCCACATCGGGCTCCCTGCTCAGTGGGAAGCCTGCTTCTCCCTCTCCCCACTCCCCCTGCTTGTGTTCCCTCTCTCACTGTGTCTCTCTCTGTCAAATGAATAAATAAAATCTTTAATAATAAATAAATAAATAAATAAATAAATAAATAAATAAATAAATAAATCTATTTTTTATAATCTTCTTTTCCTAAGTTAAAGTAACAGTCCAGTTGTCAGTAAATATAACACAGATGCTCAAATCAAGATAATATTTGAGTCCTCTAAATTTAGATTATTCCCAAATAGGAAGACATGTATATTCTTCCTTTAACCTCAAAAGAGAAGAAAGAAAGCCTCAAAGCTGAGGATATTCATACTGTTCTTACAGAAAGTGGATAATCTCTGAATGGGGACCAAAGCCATATTTTCCCGTTCATCTAAAATAAGGGAAAGAGGCTCTTTGGATATCTTTTAATCTTGTATCTGAAAAAAGTGTAGTTGATTGTCACTTTGAATTTTTGCAATGACTAATTGCTCGCTCCTTAGAGCTTCTGATTCTTAAGAAGGTGGAGTGGAGAGGGGCTGAAAATCTGAACTTCTATTCATATTTCCCCAGTCCACTGCCATATGATGAATCCAAACTTAAATGATTTGCTTATAGTAAATCTAATTAAATCTTTCTGAAATTTTGAAAATTTTAGTTTCTCTAATGGTTTCATTTTAAAGCCAAGCCTCACCTACAATTTTTGATTTTCAAATTAGAAATTCTATTATCATGATTACCCACATGACAGCTTAGCTAATATAACTAATATGTTGATTTTTAAAAATCAATAAATACATTTTGTTGTCTATGTTTAATTTTTATTTGACTCTGAAGGGAAACTAAAATAAAACATATGACCCCTATACACAAAGAAAAGCAATCACATGGATCACAAGGATAGAGTAGTTAGAAATCATTCTATTAAAGAAATAGATATCGGGGGGAGGAGCAAGATGGCAGAGGAGTAGAAGACCTAAATTTCGTCTGGTCCCAGGATATCAGCTAGATAGGGATCAAACCATTCTGAACACCTACGAACTCAACAGGAGATTGAAGAAAAGAATAGCAGCAACTCTCTGAACAGAAAAGCAACCACTTTCTGGAAGGTAGGATATGTGGAGAAGTGAATCCGAGGTGATATTCAGGAAGATAGACGGTAGGGGGGTCTCCATCAGCCACTACTGGCAAGTGATAGAGCCGTGGAAAAATTGGAACTTATAGAAGTCGGCTCCGCTGAGGGATGTTGCTCCAGTGGCTAAGTGGGGGGTGGAACCCTCGTAGAACAGTGTGGTCTCAGAGTCCTTGGGGTTACAGAAAGACCCAGGGTGCCTGAGTGCAGCAGAGCTCCCAGGTATCGGAGCGGGGAAGCCAGCTGCAGAGACGGAGCCAAGGAGTGGGCTCTCAGCTTGGGGTTGCCATAAACCATGATCCGTGGCACAGTCGGGCCACTGCTCTTCCAGCAGGGACCCAACAAGCAGCAGATCTGGGGAGACTCCCCTTCCTCCCCCGGGAGGAGTGGTGCAGGAGTGCACCACAGGAATCTGCTGGGTTTGGAGACTCCACACAGGGTCATGTGCCAGAGATAGAAACACTTGGTCAAGAGCACCTGGGTGGCTCAGTTGGTTGAGCAGCTGCCTTTGGCTCAGGTCATGATCCTGGAGTCCCAGGATCGAGTCCTGCATCAGGCTCCCTGCTGACCCTCCTCCTTCTCATGCTCTCTATCTATCATTCTCTCTCTCAATAAATAAATAAAAATCCTTAAAAAAATATTTAAAAAAAGAAATGCTTGGTCACAGGCCGGGTGAGCATGGACTGCGGCCGGAGACTGGGGAGACAGGAGTGACTGACTGCTTTTCTCTGGGGATCCACTGAGGAGTGGGGCCCAGAGTTATCGGCTCCTCTGGGGCAGAGATTGGGAGGCCACCATTTTCACTCTCATCCTCCAAAGCTGTACCAAAAGCTTGCAGGGAACAAAAGCTCCCGAGAGCAAACCTGAGCAGATTACTTAGCCCGGACCGGCAAGAGCAGGGCAATTCCACCTCCAGCAAAGACATTTGGGAATCATGGCAACAGGCCCCTCCCCCAGAAGATCAGCAAGAACAGCCAGCCAAGACCAAGTTTACCCATCAATGAGAATGGCAGAACTCCAGTGCTAGGGGAATACTGCACATAGAATCCATGGCTTTTTTACCATGATTCTTTAGTCTTTCAAAGTCAATTTTTTAAATTTTTTTTTCTTTTCTTTTTATTTTTCTTTTTCCCTTTTGCAACCAACATCTTATCAATCCCTTTTTTAAAAATATTTTTTTATTTTTCATTTTTAGAGTCATATTCTATCCCTTCATAGTAGTTAACCTTATTTTTGGTATATATATATATATATATATATATATATATATA
>NC_058403.1:50330163-50385823 GCF_002201575.2 Neomonachus schauinslandi
TATATATATATATATATATATATATATATATATATATATATATGTATATATAAGTTGTTCTCTCCTTAAACTTTTGGGATACAGTTTCTTCTAACAGACCAAAATGTACCCTAAATCTCTAGTGTATGGCTTTGTTCTAGTCTCCTGCCTGATCACATTCTCTCCCCCTTTTTTTTTTAAATTCCTCTTCTTTCTTTTTTCAGCTAACTTCTTACCAATTCCTTTTATAAAATCTTTTATAATTTTCATCTTTACAGTCATATTCCATCCCTTCATCATATTTACCCTTATTTTTATACATATATAAGTTTTTCTTTCTTTAAAACTTTGGGAGGCACTTTCTTCTAACAGACCAAAATAAACCCAAAATCTAGTGTATGGCACTGATCTATGCACCAGCCTAATCACATTTGATCATATTATTATTATTTTTTTTAATCTTTTTTCTTTTTCTTTTTTCTTTCTTTCCCTTTCTTTTCCCCCAGTTTCAGGTCTCTTCTGATTTGTTTAGTGTATATTTTTCTGGGGTCGTTGTTACCCTGTTAGCATTTTGTTCTCTCATTCATCTATTGTCCTCTGGACAAAATGACAAGACAGAAAAAATCACCTCAAAAAAAAGACCAAGAGCAGTAACAACTGCCAGGGACCTAATCAATACAGACATCAGTAAGATGTCAGAAATAGAGTTCAGAATGACGATTTTAAAGATACTAGCTGGGCTTGAAAAAAGCATGGAAGATATTAGAGAAAACCTTTCTGGAGAAATAAAAGAACTAAAATCTAACCAAGTCAAAATCAAAAAGGCTGGTAATGAGGTGCAATCAAAAATGGAGGCTCTAACTGCTAGGATAAATGAGGCAGAAGAGAGAATTAGTGATATAGAAGACCAAATGATGGAAAATAAAGAAGCTGAGAAAAAGAGAAACAACTACTGGATCACGAGGGCAGAATTCAAGAGATAAGCAATACCATAAGATGAAACAATATTAGAATAATTGGGATTCCAGAAGAAGAAGAGAGAGAGGGGAAGAAGGTATATTGGAGCAAATTATAGCAGAGAACTTACCTAATTTGGGGAGGGAAACAGGCATCAAAATCCAGGAGGCACAGAGAACCCCCCTCAAACTCAATAAAAATAGTTCAACACCCCAACATCTAATAGTAAAACTTACGAGTCTCAGAGACAAAGAGAAAATCCTGAAACAGGTCGGGAGAAGAGATCTATAACCTACAATGGTAGAAACATTAGATTGGCAACAGAACTATCCACAGAGACCTGGCAGGCCAGAAAGGACTGGCATGATATCTTCAGAGCACTAAATGAGAAAAATATGCAGCCAAGAATACTATATCCTGCTAGGCTGTCACTGCAAATAGAAGGAGAGATAAAAATCTTCCAGGACAAACAAAAACTAAAGGAATTTGAAAACACAAAACCAGCCCTACAAGAAATCTTGAAAGGGGTCCTCTAAGCAAAGAGAGAGCCTAAAAGTAACATAGACCAGAAAGGAACACAGACAATATACAGTAATAGTAACCTTAGAGGCAATACAGTGTCACTAAATTCATATCTTTCAGTAGTTACCCTGAATGTAAAGGGGCTAAATGCCCCAATTAAAAGACACAGGTATCAGATCGGATTAAAAGACAAGACCCATCGATATGCTGTCTGCAAGAGACTCATTTTAGACCCAAAGACACCCCTAGATTGAATATGAAGGGGTGGAAAACCATTTACCATGCTAATGGACACCAAAAGAAAGCTGGGGTGGCAATCCTTATATCAGACAAATTAGATTTTAAACCAAAGACTATAATAAGAGATGAGGAAGGACATTATACCCTACTTAGAGGGTCTATCCAACAAGCAGATCTAACAATTGTAAATATCTATGCCCCTAACATGGGAGCAGCTAATTATATAAGCCAATTAATAACAAAAGCAAAGAAACACATCGACAACAATACAGTAATAGTGGGGGACTTTAACACACCCCTCACTGAAATGGACAGATCATCTAAGCAAAAGATCAACAAGGAAATAAAGACTTTAAATGACACACTGGACCAAATGGACTTCACAGATCTATTCAGAACATTCCATCCCAAAGCAACGGAATACACATTCTTCTCTAGTGCCCATGGAACATTCTCCAGAATAGATCACATCCTAGGTCACAAATCAGGTCTCAAGCGGTACCAAAAGATTGGGATCATCCCCTGCATATTTTCAGACCACAGTGCTTTGAAACTAGAACTCAATCACAAGAGGAAAGTCGGAAAGAACTGAAATACATGGAGGCTAAAGAGCATCCTACTAAAGAATGAATGGGTCAACCAGGAAATTAAAGAAGAATTTAAAAAAATCATGGAAACAAATGAAAATGAAAACACAACTGTTCAAAATCTTTGGGATGCAGCAAAGGCAGGCCTAAGAGGAAAGTATATAGCAATACAAGCCTTTCTCAAGAAACAAGAAAGGTCTCAAATACACAACTAACCCTACACCTAAAGGAGCTGGAGAAAGAACAGCAAATAAAGCCTAAACCCAGCAAGAGAAGAGTAATAATAAAGATCAGAGCAGAAATCAATGAAATAGAAACCAAAAGAACAGTAGAACAGATCAACGAAACTAGGTGCTGGTTCTTTGAAAGAATTAATAAGATTGATAAACCCCTGGCCAGACTTGTCAAAAAGAAAAGAGAAATGACCCAAATGAATAAAATCATGAATGAAAGAGGAGAGATCACAACCAACACCAAAGAAACAAAAACAATTATCAGAACATAGTATGAGCAACTCTATGCCAGCAAATTGGATAATCTGGAAGAAATGGATGTATTCCTAAAGATATATAAACTACCAAAACTGAACCAGGAAGAAATAGAAAACCTCAACAGACCTATAACCATTAAGGAAATTGAAGCAGTCATCAAAAATCTCCCAACAAACAAGAGCCCAGGGCCAGATGGCTTCCCAGGGGAATTCTACCAAGCATTTAAAGAAGAATTAATACCTATTCTTCTGAAACTGTTCCAAAAAATAGAAATGGAAGGAAAACTTCCAAATCTGTTTTTTTTTTAGTAAAAAATAAAATAAGCATTATAGAGAAAGTGAAAGAAGCCAAAACTTGTTTTTTGTTTTGTTTTTTTAATCTGATCAAAAGCAAAAGGAACAAGACACAAATATCAGGAATGAGAAATGGGGTATTTCTATAGATTCTATAAGCAACATATAGATAACATAAGGACACTATAAGCAACTTAATGATAATAAATTTGAAAAATCAGATAAAATGAAAATTTTCTGAAAAAACACAAGAAAAAGTAGATCTGAGTAATTATATATCTATTCAATAAATTACACTTGTTATAAAAGAGCACTTCATTGGTTAATTCTAAAAAAATCATAAAAGAAATACCAATCCAATACAAAATGGTCTAGGGTTAGAAAATTTGGAAAGTTTCTTTTTTTTTTTTAAAGATTTTATTTATTTGAGAGAGAGAGAGAGAGAGAGTGAGCACGAGAGGGGGGAGCAGGAGAGGGAGAAGCAGACTCCCCGCTGAGCAGGGAGCCTGATGCGGGACTCGATCCCAGGACTCCAGGATCATGACCTGAGCTGAAGGCAGTCGCCCAACCAACTGAGCCACCCAGGAGCCCAGAAAAGTTGGAAAGTTTCTTTTTTTTTTTTTTAAAGATTTTATTTATTTATTTGAGAGAGAGAATGAGAGACAGAGAGCATGAGAGGGAGGAGGGTCAGAGGGAGAAGCAGACTCCCTGCCGAGCACGGAGCCCGATGCGGGACTCGATCCTGGGACTCCAGGATCATGACCTGAGCCGAAGGCAGTCGCTTAACCAACTGAGCCACCCAGTCGCCCAAGTTGGAAAGTTTCTTAACACATTCTATGAAGCCAGCACATTGATATTATTGATACCAAAACATGACAATTATAATAAGGAAAGAATATTGCTATGTTTATGAGATGAGAAAAATTCTAAACTTCTATGAAATTAAATCCATCAGAATACAAAAAGTATAATTAAGCTCAAATGAGGTGTATGTTTTGTAGGAATGCCAATTTGACTTAATACATTAAAAAAAGAAAAAGGCTTATGTAACTCACCACCAAAAAGTTTTAAAAAAGTAGTATGTCATTAGACAAATATTAAGCACTTGAGAAAATTAAGACAAAATTCTGAAATGATTCTTACCTTTCTATAATCTCTTCCTGTAGAATGTGAATTGAACTTGTGAATATGATGATATATTACTCCCACGATTTTGTTACTTTATGCTGTAAGAGAGATTTTGCAGATGTTATCAATGTCACAAGTTAGTTGACCCTAAAATGGAGAGTTTAACTGGGTAGGCCTTACCAAATCACATGAACCCTTTAAAACTGAGTTTAGAGGTCAGAGACTGGGGAAGTTGGAGTCAAAATACAAGAATTAGGCATGCTAGCTGGCTGCCTGTTTACAGATGGAGGGGGTGATGTGTGTAGAAACTCAGGCAGCCTCTAGGAGGTGAGTTGTCCCCAGCTGATAACTAGAGGGACTGGATTCTGACAACTACAAGAATGGGCTTTGGAGCAGATTTTTTCCAAAAGCTTCCAGATGGGAATTCAGCTTGGCTAACACCTTGATTTCAACTTTGTGATAACCTGAGCAGAAAACTCTGGGACTTCTGACCTATAGAACTATTAGCTAACAAATGGATGTTATTTTAAGTCACTAAGTTTGTGGTAATTAATTATGCAACAAGAGAAAGTTAATACAAATAGCCAGGAATAAGTAAATGGTACCTATAAGAAAAACAAAAACAAAAACAATTACTACAAACAACATCTTTAATAATGATCAATCAGAAGTGTTTGCCCTGAAATTGGAAATGAGACAGAGACATTGTTATCACTGCTCTTCAACATTTTATTGGAGACCTAGACAGTGTAATAGGCAAGAGAAGCAACTGAGGTATATAAGAAATTGGAAGAAAAAATTAAACTGTCTTTTTTGCCGATGACATAATTGTGCACGTAGAATATCCAAAATAATTTACAGATAAATTATTAAGGTTAATAAATGAATTTAAATAGCGGCTGGATTAAGGTCAACACAACACCTGCAATTACATATTCAAGCAACAAATTTAGAAAATAAAAATTCTCACATTAAATTATTTCTGAGAGCACAAAAACATTAAACACCTAGGAAGAAATTTAACGTATATTTTTTTCAAAGAATTTAAAGAACATAAGTAAAAGGGGGATAGAACTTGTTCAAGGATCACTGGAACACACTGTATTTTAAAGATATTCTCCAAATTGAACTATGTATTCATTTTAATCACAATAAAAACTTTAAAGTTCTTTTTTTTTTTGTGGTGGAAATTGATGAATATAATCTGGAAAACACACACACACACAGAAACAAAAATATTTAAGAAAATGCTGAGAAGGAACAAAGTGAGAACATTTACATAAGTGAGAGGTTTAAACTGTTAAGACAGACTGATGTACCATTGATGTAAGAAACAGTCTCCAGAAACAAATCCAGTCATATATAAACTTTTAACTTATGAATAAGTTGTCGATGACAAGCAAAACAATAAAAAAGAAGTCTTATTGATAAATGGTGTTGGTTTACCAGCTATCCATGGGGAAAAAAGTAATACCTTACACCATTCATAAAAACAAAATGTAGATGGACCTTAAATCTGTTAAGGGTTGAACTGTGTCCCCTTATGGTTTGGGTCAATATTTACAGCAATTACATCTTTCATACTACTAGTTGGGGTAACATTTCATAGAAACGTTATCTACTAATTGATCTTGCACATGCCCTATGTACAGTAATTCCATCCCTAGAAATACATATGAGTGTGTGTGCTCTAAGAAAACACAAGGATGTTTCTAGCTGCATCATACAGAATGGCCAAAATTTAGAAACAACTTAAATGCTCACCAATAGTAGCATGAATGAATGAATTGTTATGTATTCATATAAAAAGTGCTATGCAGCAATGAAAATGAACAAACTATAAGTGAATTTAACAATATGTGTGAATCTCAGACCAAAATTTTGAGCAAAGGAATCCAGACATGAAATAAACTTATTATTTGATCCCATTTGTAAATATTTCTAAAAAGAATAAAATTAACATATAGAAAAGTGACTCAGGAAAGCATAATGTTGAGATGGGTCATAAGAAGTTTCTAGGTGCTGGTATTGCTGTCTTCTTGATTAAGTTGGTGATTATACAAGTGTGCTCATTTGAGAAAATTCATTAACCATTCATGCAGTCAATGAGTGTAATTTCCTGTATCTCTAATGTGCTTTAATATAAAAGATTACTTTAAAAGAGACTCTGGAAAATGATGTTAGTTTTTAATAATAGCAGTGAGTAATTAAATTAGATAGGTAGAGTAATAACCAAATAATTATTAATATTAATATTCACTAAAATAATACTTTAAAATAATTGTTGATATTGTAATTTTAAAAACATATTATGAATCTGAAAAAAATCTTTGTGGCAAAAGCTTTGTCCTCACTACTTGCAAATATTATTTGAATAAATGCAGCAGAATCACATTCTATATTCTGAAAAATTTCCTAATTATAGTTCATATTCAACAACAAAGTTTTAGCTCCAAGTACTGTAGCATGTCACCAGGATAATTCTTAATCTGAACTCAGTGAAAATATCATGAGGAGGAGTTTCTTAGCTGACTGAAATTTAAAATATGACAGCCAAAATGTTCATCTTAGCTCAGGTAAAATTTAGTATTTCTTTTTCCAAGTGTCATAATTGGATCCAAAGCACACTTACTCAATGATTGCCAAGAGCAATTTTTGTGGTACCTCAGTTTTTCTTTTAGAAATCCAAAAAAATATGGCTGGAAGAGCTATATTAATATCAAGATTTTAGAGCAAAAAAAATTACCTAGGATGAAAAGGGACATTTCATAATGATAAAGGGTAAATTCATCAAGAGGACATAACAATTATAACTGTATACATAATAACAAAGACTCAAAATATATGAAGTAAAAATTAATTAATACTTCAGTGAGAAATGGACAAATCCATGATTATAGTTGCTGATTTCAACCCTTCTTGCAATAATTAGCAGAATAGGCAGGCAGAAATTTAGAATACTTTTCCATACTGATATGGGCTGAATTGTATACCCCACCACCCAAATTTATATGTTGAACTCCAAGCTCCCAGTACCTCAGAGTGTGACTGTATTAGGAGATGGGTTGTTAAAGAGGTAATTAAGTTAAAGTGAGGTCATTAAGGTCATCCCTAATCCAATATGACCAGTGTCTTTATAAAAACTGGAGATTAGGACACAGACATGCACAGAAAAAGACTATGTTAGGGCACAGGAGCAGAGAGCCACCTACAAGCCAAGAAAAGAGGCTTCGGAAGAAAACAACCCTGATGACACCTTGTTCATAATTGTGAGAAAATATATTTTGATTGTTTAAGTTCCTGTTGTGTGCTACTTTGTTTTGCCATCTCTGGAAAACTGATACACATACTATCTATCAATCAGCCCTAGTTGACAGTTACAGAACATGCCTCTAAACAACCAAAGACTCTACACTATTTTCAACCTGTACATGGGAACGTCGACACAGATAAATCATATTCAGAACAATAAAATATCATATTCAGAACAATAAAATAAGTCTCATGACTTCTCTCCTCCCATGAGCAGGAGGAGAGGAAGAAGGAAAGGGAGAGAATCTCAAACAGACTCCCTGCTGAGCTCAGAGCCCAATGCGGGGTCCCATCTCACCCCTGAGATCATGACCTTAGGGGAAATCAAGAGTTGGCCACTTAACGGACTGAGCTACCCAGGCACCCTGATTATATGAGTATTTTTGAAAATGTCCAAGATGTTTTATTAGGTTAAAAAAATAAATGAGGAAAGAAAGAATACTCAAAATCAGAATATTTTTTATGGTAAAATGTCAAGTTTAAAGTTTTTCTACATATTTGGACATTGTGTGTTCCTATGGATTATCCCAGACATTTAACAATGCATCCCTGGAAAGAATGAGATTGTGAAAACAGGGGTGCGAAGATACCACTTTAAATCGGCATTTTCTATGTTTACTTATTCAGTTAAAAATGTGGCAGTACGTAGTATTACTTAAGATTACATAAAAATGTTCAAGTTATGTAGATTTACAGAAAATGAAGAAACAAACATAATTGGTTAGTGTGCTGAATTAGTGATCCTTGCGCATGCCTTCCCTCACCTGTACTTGTCATCTGGAGTTGCAAACCTCTGCCAGGTTAGCATTTTGGAGAGGAAATGGTTATTATTTCACAGGAACAGTAAAATCATCACAGTAACATTCCCTTGTTCTTAATGGAGTTGGAACATTCCCCATTTTTTTTTTTTTTGGCCAAGAAATAGGATATTTTGCTATATTTAGGAGTGCTTTAGAAAGAGAATAGAAAGAAGGCAGAAGGTGGCAGGTTGGCAGTGTTTCTTCTTCTACTAAAAAAAGAAGAAAGCTCACAACTTAGGAACTAAAGGGAATCCTACCCTTGCTTCTTTCCCAGGCTCAGCTTCCTCTGGGAAAATGGCTCTCTGGGAGAAACCCTCAGTGGCAGCTACCCAAGCTCGCTGCTCTGGAGACTAAAGGAATGGGCAAAGTGCCCTAGTAGAACTACCCAGAGAAAAAGATGGCTTATAAAAGAAACTCTCCCCTTCCCCATTCAGCAAAAGCATGGGCCCTCAGGGAAATATTCCGCAAGGGCCAAATGCCAGGACTGAAGAACTGGAAACTCCTGCTTAAAATTCAACTGAAAGTAACAATCCATTCAAATATGTCGGCGTGTAAAAATTGAAAAGGCAAGTTTAGTGGAACGTGAAGGAAGGGGAGAAACACATTGAGGCAGGCAGATAACGCAGAGTGACACATAAGATCCATTAAGACAAGATTTATAAAAACTTTCCCTAGTGACTAATAGTATTGTAAGGAGCTACAGGCAATAAGAGAATTGTGATTCTTTAGAGAGGAAAAAAAATTCATATTTTATGTTAGTGATGGCATTTCCTGGATATCTGAAAGTGTTTTCCATCTTTCACATTCCAACGAGGATATTTTGTTTTTCATTCTCATTTTTGTCTTTCAAGTCAGTTATATTTGGAAACAAACTATACTTTAAAACATGATTTATTTATGTGATAGGGCCTTGAGACACTCCTCATTGTCATGGATTGGTTCTCATTTTCTGAAAGAATCCAGAAGTAGATGATTGGAATGACAACTGAATGGCCTATGTATCCCAAGTCCCTTCCCCAACACACATAGGAACATATCACATCTCATTCTTTGGGACCAAGTCACAGCCCTTTAAGAAAAAGGAGACATTTTATTAGAATAGCATGAAATGTTCAGTAGCTTGAAGATAGGAATTTATTGGGGTGAGTTCTCGAAAAATAATCTGAAACTCTATTTCTTTGGAAAGGCGAGATGTTTATTTTAGTCCCCTTTCTATTCTAATAATGTCCAGTTTGCTTTCAGCTATTATAGCTTTATTGCAAAATATTCTAACAGCAAAAGAGGGAGGCAAGTAAGAGAGATGAAGTTAGAGTGAATGCCTAATAGCTAATGAGAGCTTATATTATCAAGAATATCTTCCTGGCCCCTTCACTTAAAAGATAATGGAAAGCATATATTGCATTCAAATTCTCTTGAGTCTAATACTAGGTTATGTCCTCTGACTTCAAAGAATCAGTCACTCCTTTATCTGACCACACATGGAGTCTCTGAGCCAGATAAGAAATCATTTTCTGGAGAAAAGGTAGTTTCCAAGGTGTTTATTGCATAAAACGTTTAAGAATAATATGTACAATTGTGGGGACATTAAGGGGCTTAGAACCTGATGCTTGTTTTTCTTCTCAAAATCTCAAATTATTTCCCTATCCTTAATAACATTATGGTGTTGCACCTACTTAAAGAGAATAGAAAAGGAATAAATGACAACCTCAGTTAAATAACAAATTGATGGCAGAAACAGCATATGATCCAGCAAGTGTTAGGCACCAGGCCATTGCACGAAACCAGAATCGTGTCCTTTGTTATTATACTCTAATGACCACATACAGAAATGGTTATGACCGTGTATAAGGTTCTGCTGTAACATTGGAAGGCATTATCTTATTTATTTTTAATTACCTTATGCAATATTATTTCAGCTTTGTGCTCTGATGGCTTCTGCTCAAATGAGATTTTTTTTTCTTTTTGGCAAAATCCCCTTGGGAATTATAGCAAAAGCAAGAAATGGTACACAGATAACAATACTTAGAGTGATAAGAGTTTAAAGTACAGTAGTTATAATTAACAATGAGGTAATGACATAAAAAAAACCTCAGAGGACATGTGAACATAAATTTACCAGGGCATGCTTGGCTCAATGTTCTTCCAATAATCACTGTAAAACTATAGCTCTGGAACTTTGCTTCTGAAATTCAAATCACTCACAATTATGCAAAACTAACTCACTGGAAAAAGACATTCGCAGAGCAGAAAGATTGTTTGTGCAAGCATCATGCGAACAGTGGAAGGGTCCACAGAAAGAGCTCTGGCGTTTACGGCACCTCCTATTACCAATGCTATTGTTTGCCAGCCCCCTAAGTTCTACCTTAGTCTTGACATATAAATGTTCTGGTAACTGTCATGATTCCACAATTTCTCCACAGAAGGGGCTTAAGAACTACAAAATTGCTTGGAATGGGGATTGCAGATGGTGATGAAAGATGTGACCTGAGAGCACACTAGCTTCTCTTGATTTGTAAGATATAAATAAACAAATATCATGTTAGTAAGAATAGGAAATACAAAAATGATTTCAAAAATACTATAAGGGGCGCCTGGGTGGCTCAGCTGGTTAAGCGACTGCCTTCGGCTCAGGTCATGATCTCAGGGTCCTGGGATGGAGCGCCGCATCGGGCTCGCTGCTTGGCGGGAGGCCTGTTTCTCCCTTTCCCACTTCCCCTGCTTGTGTTCCCTCTCCCGCTGTCTCTCTCTCTGTCAAATAAATAAATAAAACCTTTTAAAAAAAATTTAAAAAATAAAAAAATACTATAAAAATTACTCTTTACCTGTTTGGCTAGCTGATTAAACAAAACAGGGAAACAACTATTTTTAAAAATTCTAGTGTGTTTACTTAAATATGGTACTTAGGATTTTTAGAATCAAAACATAGGAACTTTCCTTCCTAATGATCAGCTAATTATTCTAATGACAAATTGAGTAATTTCTTCTTTGCCCGCATTAAGCTGTAAAATTAATTAGTCTAAGGACTTTGTACGAACAGTTTGGCAGTTTTTAAGTCAATTATTATTGTTGTCATTATTCTCATTATTTTACTTTCATTTGAAATGGTTTGGGTCCTTCCACTACATGCAAAATTATCTCCTATAGCTATAAGTTACTTAAGTCTTGATTATTAACAAAGGGGCCATTTCTGATCTGAGTATGCCTATAAAATAGAATGTTGGTCATTCTTGTGGCTAAATGACCAAATCAACTGACAGAAATGACTCTTTTGCTCTATTGCTGGAAACTGGGCTGCAGAGAGGTTCAGCCTTGAAAAGAATCTATAGTCATCACTAAAAGAACAGACTAAAAGAAGATTTGGGATAGTGGGGGAAACTGTTAAGGTCCACTCGTAAGGGAATTAAAGACAAGGGCTGCAAACTATATCATCTTACCAGCTTAGGTCAGAAAGAGAGTCCACAACTGTAATAATTTTATAAGAATATAATGTTGTAATGTTTGTTTTTTTAATTATTAGCCATCAGTTTTTTCTGTAGAAATTCATATTCAAAGACTCAGAATCAAATAGTGATATGTTTACTTTTAAGGGAAGCAAGAAAAAATAAGTATGGGAAGAATATATTTTCCTACACAGGTATGCTTCATCCATTAAAGAGGGACTCTTAATGCAAGCATAGGAGGAATAGCCATGGAAAAATTGGAAAGGAATCCCTGGGACTTGCTCCTTGATGTGCTGAGTATGATTTGGGTATTGCTATTGGGGTGGGAGTATAAGTTCTCCCATCCAACAACTTCAAGGCAGTTGTTGTGTCTTGAAAGAAAATTCAAATAAAAGTTGGCTGTCTGTTTCCTTGTCTTCTTCTGAAAATCTTCTGTTAGATGTCTTGACAGTTGAAGTAATTTTTAAAAATATATTGATATTGAGCTTTAGCTGCACATAGCTAGATGCTCACAATTTTACATTTTACTTTATCTCTGAAAAACATGGAAAAGTCAGAATTATCATTTGTTTACAAATGAAAAAATAGAAAAGTAGAACTGAGTTATTGCCAAGATTACACAGTATGGTGGAATTTGGATGCACACGTGTGGTCACTGACTCCAAAGTCTATTCCAAAGCCCCAGTAGTCCTCCTGAATCAAGGGCAAATGTTATAGGGAAATTATTAAATCCAAGAAAGCGTAAGATGTAAGGGATGAGATTTGTTATGTTACTCAATGATTTATTTATTTATATATTTGTTCATTCAAATATTTATTCATTCACTTATCCATTCATTGCACAAAGTTGTATTGAATTAAAAAACATAGAAACAAAATATTTTTTAAATTTTTTATTTAAACTCCAGTTGGTTAACATATAGTGTAGTATTAATTTCAGGTGTACAATATAGTGATTCAACAATTCCATACAATATCCAGTCCAGTGCTCATCATAACACGTGCACTCCTTAATCCTCATCACCTATTTAACCTATCTCCCCATCCACCTCCATTCTGGTAACCATCAGTTTTTTCTTTATAGTTAAGAGTCTATTTCTTGGTTTTCGTCTCTCTCTCTCTTTTTTCCCCCTGTTCATTTGTTTCTTAAATTCCACATCTGAGGGAAATCATATGGTATTTGTCTTTTTTTGACTGACTTATTTCACTCAGCATAGTACTCCATAGGTCCATCCACATTGTTGTAAATAGCAAGATATCATTCTTTTTATGGCTGACTAATATTCCCCATCATCCTTATCCATTCATCAGTTGATGGACATTTAGCCTGTTTCCAGAGTTCGGCTATAGTAAATAATGATGTTATAAACATCAGGGTGCATGTATCCTTTGAATTAGTATTTTTGGATTCTTTGGGTAAATACCCAGTAGTGTAATTGATGAATCATAAGGTAGTTCAATGTTTAACTTTTTGAGGAACCTCCATATTGTTTTCTTGAGTGGCTGCTCCAGTTTGCATTCCCACCAACAGTGTAAGAGAGTTCCCCTTTCTCTACATCCTCGCCAACACCTGTTGTTTCTCATGTTGTTGATTTTACCATTCAGACAGGTTTGAGGTGACATCTCATTCTAGTTTTGATTTGCATTTCCCTGATGATCAGTGACGTTGAACATCTTTTCATGTGTCTGTTAGCTATCTGTGTGTATTCTTTGGGAAAATGTCTTTTCATGTGTCTGTCCATCTTTTAATTGGATTGTTCATTTTTTGGGTGTTTAGTTTTACAATTGCTTTATACATTTTAGATACTAACCCTTTATCAGGTATGTCATTTGCAAATATCTTCTCCCATTAGGTAGGTTCCCTTTTAGTTTTGTTGATTGAGAAACAAAATATTTTAATTGTGTGCTTCCTAAGAGCAAAGTTAAAGTTAAAACTCTCAGTATAGGTCTCCATATGCACCGCTAGTAGAGATTAACATTCCGTAGCATTATCAGTATGAAAGATGAATATTTTATGAATCAAGTAACACACTGCATAGATCAGAGAAGAAAACATTTTTCCAACCCAAAGAGTTTGCAGGTTTGTGCAAGTACAATCTAAAAAGGGAAAGAAAACAGAGCAAAAAAAAAAAAAATGTATATATATGTATATACATAACCACATAAGACATCCCTATCACACACTGTATTTTCTTATAATTCCTTTTTTGTTTGCTTTACTGTCTATAACACACAGTGCTTTAACAAAACAAGTGTCTTAATTTATGAAGTGTAGTACAATGGGAAGAGAAGGAAGGAGTTTTAAAATTAAGAAGATTCTTGTTTCTTTCATTGAAGGAACATGTTCTCCAGTGGACTCAAGAAACTACAAAATCTCTCAAAGTTTGTACTTGTGAAACCCTATGAACCTACATTCACGGCATTTCATAATCTATAAATAATCTTTGAAGCTAAAACACCTAAAATTGATTATTCTATTATTAAGATGAAATATAACTTTATTTCCTATGAAGTTGTTTCTTCTTCATGTTTCTATACACTAGAAACCCATGACAAGACTTTCTATGGGCATTGCAATGTATATTAGTAGACTGTAGTACTTTATTGACAAACTGCTAGTTTCAAAGTCTGAATACCTAGCACATTCATCATCTTGTAAGTGATTAAGAGTCACTACACCTACTAGACTCACAGGGATCTCTGTAGCCCACCTACGGAATACTCCTAACTGGACCCAACATTTTGTTATGACCATTTCCAAAGAAAAATATCCATGATTACTATCAGTCAGTCTGACACCTTACAAAGCTAACTCTTTTCTCCCAGATTTTAGAGAGCATTTTACTACTTAAAATTTAATAGAGTGTCTCACCTGATTTGCACAGCTCTAAAGGGAAGAAAAATGGTAAGTATTACCTCCATTTAAAAAAATGGGAAAAAAAAAAGAGATAATACATTCAATATGATCAAGTAACTTGTCTATAGTCACTGATGATATGAACCCA
The DNA here is from genome assembly GCF_002201575.2 of Neomonachus schauinslandi. Taxonomy (NCBI): domain Eukaryota; kingdom Metazoa; phylum Chordata; class Mammalia; order Carnivora; family Phocidae; genus Neomonachus; species Neomonachus schauinslandi. The sequence goes on from NC_058403.1 coordinate 50,344,918, forward strand.
CAGGACAGTACAAAGCCTGGGCATGCTAAGAAGATGGTATACGTGAGCAATGAACCTGAAAACTTGACCTTCATTCAGTCCTCAGGAGCATGTTGGGGCAACCTGATGGGACGAAAGCACCTAAGCAGAGTTTCCATAATTGCAGAAATGAATTGAGAGGGGAAGAAAAATAAAACCTGCAAGGATGTCAAAAATAACTTTTTGATGAACTTTAGTGAAGCAGTCTCAGCAACAGCTCGAACATTTGTGGATAACTGAAGTACAAAGAAACTTGCCCAATGTGTAGGAAAGGGTGTTCAAATTGTAAGCCAAACATCTTCCTCCTCCAAAACAAAACCTGAGACACACATTGTAGATTTAGAAAATGTAGGGTTCAGGGAAACCAGAGTACAGCCTCAGAGTGGAAACACAGATCTATTTGTTCCATCTCTTTATTTTACGGATGAAGGAAATAAGGTATAAGAGCATAAGTAGTAAGCAACATTGATAAAGCAAGTTCATGGCAGAGCTCTGACAGGAGCTGATTCTCTGAGGGCTCTTCTGCTGTCTTCATGAAGGAAGTCAGGACGTCTAAAATTCCTCTCATGTCCTGGTCTTACATTTTTAGCATCAGAGATATGCCAGGGTGGTCTTTTCTTTCTGTGTCTCCCAAGACGGCAGTGGGCTTTGGCCCGTTTTGTTTTGTTTTATATTTTTAGAAAATGTAGAGAAGGCTTGCATTGATGTACAAAATAACGATTATTCTCATCTATGTGAGATGATATCAAACTCGGATCTCTGTTTAATTCATGGCTTAAATCAAAAGAAGAAAGTTCTTACAAAGCCTCTTCACAAGAGGTAGCACTTGTCAAGAAAAAAAAAAAAGATCTCTTCTGCTCACTGACTAATCAGGTAGAGTGTCTCCGAATACACGCTTTAGGGAGGTGTATTTTCTTTGTGTGCTGGCACAAATGCCGTGGATTTGGCAGGCTTATGGAATTTCAGGGGTTTTCCCAGTACCCAAATGAATGGTTCCTTTCTTGGTAGAAAGAGAGGAATAGCAGGTATTTTTTTTTCTGATTTTCCCCTAATTCTTTTCGTACTTTTCATGAGAAGATCTAAAAGAAAAACTGAGGTACCATAAAAATTGCTCTTGGCAATCATTGAGTAAGTGTACTTTGGTAGCACAGGGACACATAAACATTATAGAAAATATATAGTTGAAATGTTCTATGTTCTTCCTGAGGGGGAAAAAAATGGCACTTTAACTTAATTGATGCCCTGAGAACAGAGCTGGAATGTACAATGAGAGCCAAGGACCAACCACCCACAAAACAACTCAGAAATGCATCTCATAAAAAGAACCTTTGAAATCAGAACTGAAAAAAAAAATAATAATCTATGGAGATAAGTTATGCTGTATGATTATAAAGGAGGTACTGTTAGATGTAAAAAGATATTTTTTTTAAGATTTTATTTATTTATTTGAGAGAGAGAGAATGAGAAGACAGAGAGCATGAGAGGGAGGAGGGTCAGAGGGAGAAGCAGACTCCCCGCCGAGCAGGGAGCCCGACGCGGGACTCCAGGATCATGACCTGAGCCGAAGGCAGTCGCTTAACCAACTCAGCCACCCAGGCGCCCCTGTAAAAAGATATTTTTAACTTGTGACTTGGTGCTAAGCGCTTGCTGGGTGTTCGGTAAACATTTGTTAAAGAAGCTAAATGAATTTGCTGCAATGAAAATACAGTTGATCCTTGAACAATGCAGTGTTTAGGGGCACTTGTCCCCTGGGTAGTTGAAAACCCATGTATAACTTTTCAGTCCCCCAAAAACTTTACTAATAGTCTGCTGTTGGCCAGAAGCCTTACTGATAACATAAATAGTCAAATAACACATATTTTTTATGTTATATGTATTACATACTGTATTCTTACAATAAAGGAAGCTAGAAAAAAGGAAATTACATTAAGAAAATCATAAGGAAGAAGAAACACATTTACAGTTCTCTACTGTATCTATCAAAAAAAAAAATTCACATGTAAGTGGACCCACGCACTTCAAGCCCTTGTTGTTCAAGGGTCATCTGGATGTCTAGATGGATACATAGGTAAATAGATAGATGGACACGTTTGTTACCCCTACAGAGTGCCCCATCTATGCCCGTTATAGTGCTAAATGTTTTAAGTGCACGATTCCTTTGTAACTTCATGAGGTAGATACTGATTATTGAACCGATTTTGCAGCTGAAAAAATGGTTCCGAGGAAATACATAACTTGCCAAAGTTTGCCCGAATAGTCAGTGTTAAAACTGAAAAGCAAATCCAGGTCTCCTAACTCCAGACACCAAAGAATTAACTGCTAAACTGCACTGGCTGGCTCCTTTAGTCTCCATTCTTAGGTAAACAATTTTCAATCAATGTTTTTTGCTTACAAACATCACAGGAAGGAATTCTTGCTATTTCTATTTTAATAGCATATGCAAACAATTGTCCTTTGCTTTTACAGCATATCTTCCAGGCATACTCACATTCAAATTCACCAAGGATAAGGGCTGAAAAAAAAATAATCTAAGGGAGAGAATGCTGTGCACAGTCAAACCCTTCTATGGCTTCTCAAATACATAAAACTGTGCAATTCATTATGTCTGACTATCCCTTTATTAGGCATATTAAAAAGATGGATAGTCCAAGTTAAGTGTCTGCTCCAGGGTATGTTGTCTCTTGTTCAGTCTCAAGCTAGCATGTCTATAGTGCACCAAATGATTCACAATGTAGACCTTTAGAGGAGCTGAATGTAAGTAAAACATGAAATAGGTTTGGCATATTAAACTAATCAGCTTTGGTAAATGCCCTTTCTGTAGCCAACAAGCAACCATTCTGTAGGTGTCCTAGTGACGTCTTGATGGACTTCCAACACATAGTTTTATCTTCAGCTTCTGCAGGGATCATTTCCCTCTTGGAATAATGTGCTCTACAGTTACGTAAATCATAGTGAGATACTCTCTGGGTTACCTAGTGGTTCTGTTACTGTTGCCAAGGTTTAAACATAACTGTTCCTTTAGTGCATTATTCCATGTTGACAAAATTTAAAGTAAAAATAAGAAACAAAAACCAGTGCTTTGACTCCAATACAAATAATAGTACTATAAGAAAATATCTAAAGCTTCTTTGGTCTTGAAAAATGTCTGGGAATGTGTGTTAAATTCATCCATTAAAAAAATTCTACTCTCGATTTACTAATTTCCAACTATGTGCCAAGCACTAAGCAGGATTCTAGAAGTGTTTTGTTCTATTGATCCTTTTGTTGTGTTTCTTTTTTTAACCTTAGATATCAGAATCAAAATAACTCATTACTAAAACATTTGAAATATATAGAAATATCTAGGAAAATAATTTTAAAATCACCTCTTACCTCATAGCTCAAAATAGCAATATTTATCATTTTGTTGATATTCACCCAGACATTTGTAACACATGTGTTTAAGTGTGGGTATGGTGGTATTTATGCTTAAACTTAGATGATGTTTCACCTTGTTATTATTTAGATCATGTTTTTTTCTCATTCATCTATATAGCAAGATTATGTTTGCATGTTAATGGGTTATCTATTGCTGCATATAAAATTACTCCAGAACTTAACAGCTTAGGACCACCTACATTTATTACCCCATGACATCTGTGGATCAGAAATCTGGGTGTAGCTAGCTGATTTCTCCAGCTCAAGAGGCCATACAAGGCCGAGAACAAGGTCACAAAGGGCTACACTCATATCAAGTTTCAGTCAGGGCAGGATTCTATTCCAAGTTCTTCCAGTGGTTGTTGGCAGTATTCTGTTCCTCATTAGTTGTTGCACTTAAGGTTTTAATTCTTGCTGCTGGTTGACTGGAAGCAACCTTCAGTTCCTTGCCACATGAGTCTCTTCATAAAGCAGCTCAAAACATGGTCGCATGTTTCATCCAAATCATACAGTGTGAAGAGTCAGGGAAAGAGTATAAGCAAAAATGATGGTATGTAACTTCTGAAATCAGGTTTTGAACAACTGTGACTTCATTTTTGCTGTATTTTCTTCATTAGAAACAAGTTACTATGTCAAGCTCACACTCAAGCCAAACAGTTACCAAGGACATGGATACCAGCAGGTGGGGAACATTAGGGGCCATTTTAATAGATGGGCATAATAATATTCCCTTTCCATATACTCTCTTAGGCATCCATTATTATTTCCTTTTGTTATATTCTGACAAGGAGAATTATTTGCTGAAAAGGAGGATACATTTTAAGGCTTTTGAAACATTCTTCCAAATATTGCTCCAGAATTGTTTTGCTAATATATAATCCCATTAGCAATATCTGAGAAAAAACTCCAATTTCCTCAAACCCTCACTAACATAGTTATTATCACAGTTTTAATCACTTTAATATTTTGGTGAAAAATATAGCTTCGATCTCTTTAGTATTTTAGGGAAAAACATTAAAAATGTTTTAATTCTCATCTCTTTGGTAACATGGAAATTGAATGTTTTTTTATATGCTTATGAGCCGTTTGGGTTTCTTCCATTTTATTATTATTTTTTTAAGATTTATTTATTTATTTTAGAGAGATGGGGAGGGCAGAGCGAGAGAGAAACCTCAGCAAACTCTGCACTGAGTGCAAAGCCAGACGTAGGACTCAATCTCACCACCCTGAGATCATGACTTGAGCCAAAACCAAGAGCTGGATGCTTCACTGACTGCGCCACACAGGGGCCCCTGTTTCTTCCATTTTAAATTGCTCTTATTGTTCGTATATTTTCCTATTGGGTTGTTTTTTGATTGAAAAATATTTAACTTTTGATTTCAAGTTTCTTATTTGCCTTTTATATAAATGACTTATATATTAACATATATATACATATTTTCCTCATTGAACTATAAGGCAGGGAGTTACCCACTAGCATTCCAGTGATACTGTTTATTGCAATAATAACAAAACAATCAAAAAACACATTTAGAACTAGAAGCATTCAGTGTTTTTCAAGGGCCCATGGAACAGAAAGCCTCAACTCTATAGAATGTTGCCCCTAGAAGCAGTCTAGCCTGACAGGTAGGAATTTATGGAAAGAAGGAGGAGAGTGGTTTGTACAAGTGCCATATGATATAAAAGTTTGGAAAGAGAGAGGAAAAAAGACAAGTAAAATTGTTTCCATGACCGTCAGTCTAAATTAAACCTATAGTAACAATTTACATTATTTAGGAAAGACTTCAGGGTCATTTCTGAGTCTCTTTTTGATACAAAACTGAATTAAAATGGCCATAAGTGGTATAATGTTTTTCAGTTTAAAGGAGATTTTAAATAAGAACACCAATTTGTTTATTATATTTGTGACAAAATATTGACTCAATTATACTAGACAATGTTGAAGGATACTATTTATTCTTATAATAATTAAAATTCTAAAGTTCTAATTAACCAATTTGGTTCATTAATTGAACTTCATTAATGGAATACAATAGTAACTGAACAAACCAGTCAACTCTTTCTTTCATGACCTGAGCCAAAGGCGGATGCCTAACAACTGAGCCACCCAGGCGCCCCCAAACCGGTCAACTCTTTTTTCCTTTAAATGTTGTAAACACAGTGGTGAATATGCACCATTCTTCTCATTATTTCCACTACTTAGGCAGGGCTTCCACTTTTCAAACGTTAGTCAAAGCATGATTTAAGTATCATCATACTGGTACAATTGTTCCTATTCTTACTCTCCTGGGTCAGAACAGTCTCACATTCAAGACATTCGTCTCTTTTTCACTCTAATGCAGATTAAGTTGTTATTTTTAATAATTTTATTACTGTTTAAAACAATACTTATTTAGGAATGAAACTATATTTTCAAACTTATTTAATACATTTTGGGAACCACAGAAGCAAAGAATTGCGACCAATGCTTAAAACAATGTGACACAGTCCATTGAAGATTACAAACCAAGCACATGTTTTCACCTTTACTCTCTTCCAAACTGTCGGAATGAATTGTGGTATATCCCCACGAGGGAGTGCTAAACATCTGTCAAAAGGAAGAAGGCTATTTTTATATAAATATAAAAATATTTTATTTCTATGGAACAATTTCTGGGCACTTTTAAGTGATAAACAGCAAGGGAGAAAGAGGTATGAATAGTAAACACTTTTAAAAAATAAAACATTGAATAAATGTGTCTCCAAATACACGCTTTCTTAGGCATCAGCTGAAGAAAGTGTTCCATCAAAACGGTAATATAAAGATACGATATGGCAGAGACAATGGTATACATACACCAAAACAGATGCATTTTTTATTCTCCTTAACACAGAGAAACATTCTTCAGTCTGTCTTACATTTTGTTGTTGCCATGTGACCGAGTTCTGGTCAATGTGTGCAAGCAGAAATAGAGTGTGCCACTTCGGGTCTGCTCAGGAGGCGCTCAGTCCTCCTGCAGCGTTCTCTACTTGTCTTTTTCTTTGACTGTCAGGCAGATGCAGAAGATGCTGGGAAAAGAATCCAGATGTCTGCGGAGTCATACAACAGAGGGAGCTGGTTTCTGCAGGGCTTTGGAGCTGAGTTCCCACACTGACCCAACTCTGACATGGAGTGAGTATGAAGTAGTCCTTTATTATGTAAAGCCACTAAAAATGTTTGGTGGTTTATTGTAGCAGTTAGCATACCATGACTGATAGACATAAGATTCAAATAACAAGATCCTGCACAGAGAGGAGCTGAAAGGAAGTCCAAGAATGAACGCAGTTAAATAGGCCTAAAACGCAACCAACCCACCTAAACAATCTGGGAGGGGAGGGCTCTGGGGGGGAGGGGGGAAATGGTTAACTGATAGGTTTGTGTGGAAATTTGTTTTGAAAGGTTGTTGGAGAGAATGAGAAGAAATTCAGAATTCTTTTCTTTTAACAAAGAAGTAACTACAGGAAAAACATGCAGAAGAGAAAACAATCATAGTCTGCTACTTATATTGTCAATGACTCACATAAATATAGTCATAAATTTATGATTGAGAAGAGGAAGTCCGTAGGTGATTTTAGACTATGTAAATAAAAATAATACATGCATATTAATTGGAAATATGTATGTAAATATAAAAAAAAAACAATGAAAATAATTCAAAGATAGCAGGTTAGTATGGTGGACAAGGAAGAGACAGAGGGCTGTGCTTCTCTTTACACACTAGTATTATTCAGTCTATGTGTGTATATGTATGTATACCTATATATGCATACATATGAATGCACATATACATATATATGTATTTTTATTAAATTATTAAATTTACGGGGCGCCTGGGTGGCTCAGTTGGTTAAGCAACTGCCTTCGGCTCAGGTCATGATCCTGGAGTCCCGGGATCGAGTCCCACATCGGACTCCCTGCTCAGCGGGGAGTCTGCTTCTCCCTCTGACCCTCCCCCCTCTCATGCTCTCTGTCTCCCATTCTCTCTCTCAGATAAATAAATTAAAAATCTTTAAAAAAATTATTAAATTTACTTTATATAAATAAAATTAATTTTGAAAAGACAGAATAAAGTTTGGAGCAATATTTATAAGGTAATGTAGAATAAAAGCACTCACGTTTGTATTCATAACCCTGTTGAATTTATTGTTCTATCTTTATCAGCTGAGCACATCTGGATGATATCTCTTACTGTCTTATTAACATATTTTGCTATATTCACACCAATAAACTTTTCTGGGAATGTCCTCTTTTTCCCTCTCTTCTATTGAGTTATATTTGTTTGCAAAATACAACTACATTCCCAACTCCTACGAAAAACAAATCCCCCAAGTCTAAAAGCTGATGTACTGGGTGCCTGGGTGGCTCAGTTGGTTGAGCGACTGCCTTCGGCTCAGGTCATGATCCTGGAGTCCCTGGATCGAGTCCCTCATCAGGCTCCCTGCTTGGCGAGGAGCCTGCTTCTCCCTCTAACCCTCCCCCCTCTCATGTACTTTCTCGCTCTCTCAAATAAATAAATAAATCTTAAAAAAAAAAAAAGCTGATGTACTTAGTGTTATTTCCTGTAGGTTTTATTTCATGCATTTTGGCATCTGACTATATCATATTTGGAAATAACTTTATCATGAAATCTTTATTCCCCAATAAGAGTTTTTTTTTTCCCCAATAAGAATTTAAGCTACATAGGAAACCATGTTGCCTCACAGTAGATACTCAATGAATGTTGTTTGAAATTATATTAAATCAAACAGTGGGGCTCCAGAGGGTGAGGGGCTGAAGGGAAAAAAAATAGTATATTTGTGTCACATTCAGCATCCAGCACATTTTTGGGCACAAACTTCATTTAAAAAATATTGAAAATTAAACATGAACTCAAATGAACTAGGAGCAGAATATACAGGGGCAAAGACGAACAACTCCTAGAAATCTGTAAATCTCCGTCTCCCTATCAGGTTAGAATATAGCTGGTGTACAATGGTACTGATAATTGTCTTTCATGATCATGTCCTGTGATTCCTTTCCTATTTGTCTACTGTTTTCAAAGAGGTTAAAAATGTAGGCAGATTACAAAGAAAAAGAGTCAATGTGGGTTAAAAAAAAAATGAGGTAGCATTTCCAGAAGAAAATTTTTTTTGTCTTTGGCAAAATTCCCCTAATAAAAAACAACTACCAACATACAGTGAGTATTATTACTTTTAATTTATATTTGGGCATTTTGTTTTTCAATGTGTTAACTCTCCCAGAAGCACCCTAGAATGGGGTCTCTATCAGCAGGGCACGTTATATCCAACACTGAGGGCCAAACAATATGCTTTCTCTCATTGAAGCTTATGGTCTTTAACTAATTTCAAACCAAGTTAGATCGCTAATGGTAGTGCCAGGAGACAGGCACTTTAGCCATTACCAGTGGGGGGAGAGATGAGCTGTCAAAATCAATTTCAGTTTTAAAATAGGAAGTCTGTTCTGTGTTTGAATACAGATGTTGAGGCTCCAAACACGCAAATACTTTCTCATTGCTAAGGCTATATTTTTCCTAAGAAGGACAAGTATGTTAGCAGCTTGTTTATAAGGAAAAAACAAAGTGAATGTAGAAACACATAAGGGCATGTGGGCTAAATCTGACAGCATGTGTGCTACATGAAGGAACAATTACAAAACGTCATAAATGTGCCACGTCTCACATAAGAAATGAAAGCAACTTCTCAGGTTCTTTTCAGTTACAGCATCCGTGGAGGTATCCACACGAGGATGGGGAGATTGCAAGTATCTTACTGTTGCAGTAAATCCACTAGATGAAGACCAAAGCATGATTTAAAAGGACATTCCTGTCACTCACGAAAAGTGAGTAGGAAAAAAAAATTAAAATGCTGTTATTAAACGATTACAGGCTAAAAAAAAAAGTTTAAGTATCAGTTTTATGTCCTTACCCTAAGGTAGAACTCAGCCTGATATGCTAATTGGAAATTATTGCATCATTAAGAAACCCAAAATTACAAAATCAAGATGAGATCAGAATCGGTCACTAGGGTGCAGGCCCATTCTCACTGATTTACCCAATATGTATCTCGATCTATGCCTAGCACTTTACATAAGTTATGACTGCCTGGTGATTAATTTCCAACAAATTTCAAATGTCAACAGCCAAAATGTTGAAGCAATGAGGCCAGCAATTCTTTGCTCTGTAACCAGAGGAGAGTATCCTAAGGATTTTCAAAAAAGTCACATGTCTGTTCCCATGCAATAAGAGAGAGGCCTGGTAAAGGAGCAGTTGTATCCTTGGAAAATGAAAGGAGGAAATAGAATCCTAAGTGTAAATGCAGGGCTGCTGATAATATGAAAGCCTTTGGAGTTTCTCTAGGCAATCATTTCCTCCCATTTAGGGATTTTGAGTTTGTTTCAGCTGTTTCTGCAAGTACAGGTGCAGTACAAGACTTCCCCCATAACTGCCCTGCAGGATATCTAGTTCCCTTATAGACATCTCAGGGAAAGTTGTCCACACGGTCAATTTCATAACCCACTCTACTACCCCAGTGGTCCACACAGGACAGACATTGCAAGGGTCTGTTTTTTCTCTCATTCAGCTAATAGGTAACATGGGAGCAGTAGTGAAGAGGTCTCATACATCCAACCGAGGAGCCCTTGAACCGAGACAAGGTGTAGGGGTTGAGAGGTTCCCATCTGAGTGAAGCTGGGTGGTCTGGGTCACTCCGTTTCCCAGTTCCTCCAGGACATTAAAGTACGGCCTCTCACAGCGATCCTTCTCTGGGTCAAAACACATAACTCGCTCTGGGAAATAACATTAGTTCTCAGCCCTTGAAAGTGCTTTTGTTTGCTCTTCTTTCCCTAATCTTTCCTGTGGTTTCTCACAAAAATGTGTTATTTTTTCACATCTCACTCTTCCTCAGTGTCCAACAAATACCCCAAGCCTTCAAGTAGTATTTCCTTTTTCATTTTCAAATTAAACATTAGAGCTCCTTAAAACAGGAGTAGGTAGGAGATTAGTCTTTAAATATTCCCAGGAGATAAAATAGAGTATTCCTTCCATCTCCCAAGCACATCATAGAACACAAAGTGAAACTGAATAGCTGTTTTTCTACTAAAACAAGTTGTCCTTTTATAACCTGTCATGATAATAACAGCTGCAATAAGTTCTAGGTTCTTGAATTATGTTATCTTGAATCCTGATGATAATGGTGAAGATGGCCAGCAAACATTATTAGATATAGCCCAGAGATTAGGAAGCAGAGGCTCCATGGAGTTAACAGGCCCAAGTCTCAGAGTAAGAAAAAAGACCAGCTGGATGCAATCAGTAGGTTCCAAATTTCTGTTCTTTTCTCGAAAGTTATCGGTCTTGGAGTACAAGAAAGAACAGGAAGGAAATCAAGCCATATAGCTTCAGAAATACAAAGATTCTAATGGCAGAAATAGAGGCAGTCCTCTTTTAGGAAATGATCTTTTTTTGGAATGTAGTAAAGACTTATATAATTCTCATCAAATACTGAGAAAATGTGGTGCTGTGTTAAATGCCTCCAAGAAACGAATGAGAACTTCAGAAGCCCGATTCAATCCAAGCCTCATCAGAGCCAGAGAGTTTCTGATAGCTTCTATGCAAGATACATACTTACACGTATGCAAATATTGTCTTGTGAAGCTATAATGATTTATTCAGTTACTTTCAATGTTATCTCCTCAAACACATTTTATTGTTCTTCTCAAGTACTAAGTTAAAGTATGTAATAAATATTACAGCTTGAATATGGTATAGTCATAAGAATATTAACCCCTTAAGCTATAGAGAGGATAAGTGCTAAGGTGATCATGGTCAAGACACTGTTAACCCCATCAGCTCATAAAGTTGAGATGACCACTCAAATGGAATGAAACTAGAATCACCTAGTTCTCCAGAAAAAAAAGATCTGCACCAGATCAATAATGTCTGAAACAAGTTTTCCTTCACTAGAGACAGCCTCTGATTTGAGGGAATCAATAGAATTATAAGTATTTAAAATTTAAGCTAAATACTCAAGTCCACCTCATTGTTATTCCTTAAACTTTAGATTGGACACCATTTCATTGATTTAATTGTTCATTTTCAGAGGGACAAGAATAGTTTTTATCAAATAAGAGTTAATATGATGCCTGATGAGATTATCTCCACAGTGACCTCAAGAAGATTGTTTCCTAAACAGTCATTAAAATTAACATGTCCATCACACCAACGATACAAAAGAATTGCTTGCAGCTAAAAACTTTATATATTAAAGGAATGATTTGATGAATAATTTGAACACTGGAGTGCTATTCTTACCATCATCCATTATTTAATTGAGTATATTGGATTGAGAGCCAAAATTATACTTCGCTGAGTTCACACATAGTTTCAATTTTCTCAGAAGACCTCTGTAAAAGCAGGAGTTTGACAGGGACAGAATTATTATTTATTCACACAGCAAATGGTCATCTGAATATTTCCTTATGCTTCTGAAATAGTGAGAATGACACACAGAAAGAAATATACTTTCCTATTTTCCATATATCTAGCCAAATTATTGTTACTACTTTTTGTAACTGAGATTGCTCTTATGCATGCATGAGTGACATGTCTTCTTGCAAGATACAATTTGGTAGCATTCTAGAATCATACAGTTTTGGTGCTTCAGTGAGCAGGGAGAGCAGTCATTATTACTAATTGTTACATATGGCAAGGTTTTTAAATTAAAAAGAATGTGTTATTCTAAAAAAGATACAAAATGTGTTTTAATTATATGTTAAATAGATGAGTGTTGTCAATGAATATACTTAGTGACGTCTAGTTGATACATATACATATCACACACACATACATACAAGTGTATTCCGAGTGAGAAAACAAAAAGTCTTGTTATCAGAGTAGAATGATAGTCTCTTGGAAAAATATATAAGACAAAAAATTTTTGACAATATTTTCTCTGAGAAAAAAATATGTACATTTATAAGCCATTATATCCTTTCTTCTAAAAAATTACCAATGCACATTGTTTCTAGGACAAAGGGCTATTTCATCTCCAATATTTATACTTGTTATCATTTAGGGCTTGGAAGTATAAAGTGGGATGATATATTACAATACCAAAGCAAAAATTATATCTCAATATTATGACTATTAATGAATACAATATAAATACTATACAATATGAAACAGCCATACATATATATATATATATATATATATATATATATATATATATATATATATTTGGATATAAAATTTAAGACAGCATCAGAAAATGTGTTATTAATCAGCAACATCTGAATATGGAATATCCACATAGTACACCTATACCTTTATTTTGGGCATATTTGAGACTCCAGGTGAACCCGACAGTCTCTGCTTATTGGAGACAGTTTTGGTTTTTATTTACATTAATCTTCTTCCCTCCTTAATCTGGTATTACATATCACTAAATATTCAGATATGTCAAGTGGAAGATCACTTCTGAGATCAGAGCACTAGTTGAACCTGGTTATATAATTACTGACTCATTTCAAAGGATTTTCATCTACATATTTAGAGGATTTCACTCATAGCCAGTTCCATAGGCACTGACCCAGACTTTCTGTCTCAGTTTCTGAAGCTTATGAACAATGTTTCCTAATTAGCTAGGAGATCTCTCCCTAGGAAAAGGCTGTAAGGATGTTCTGCATGTTCTGTTTGAAAGCAAAGTCAGTTTCCAATTATTTTATTTATTTATTCATTCATTCATTCATTCATTCATTCATTATTTGGAATAAGAGGGAGGGAAAAAAAGCACATGAGCTCAATAATCTTGTAGAATGACTACATTGGTGTATTAGGCAGAAACATGCTCCCTTCCACCAAAGAAAGCACAAGTCAAATCCCTGGGACTAGTGAAAGTTATCTTATTTGGAAAAGGGTTTTTTCGGATGGAATTAAGTTAAGGGTTTTTAGCGGTGATCATCCTGTATTACCAGAGTGGGCCATAAAAATAACAGTATATCTGAAGATGAGTTTCTCTCTGGGGTACAGGGTACTGGTGGTGGAAGACTATGAGTTCTTGAAGTCACCCATTCATGAATTTTATGTGTGTATTATTTTCTACAATATTCAGGGACCATAGACAAATAATTCCAGGACCTCAGGACTTTTAGTAACCAAACCAAATTTTTTTTTTCTATTCATCAATGAACACTTTCAGTAGGGGCCATCATATGACAGTAATATTGCTACTCTATTCCCCATTATCTTTAAGTGCACTCCTTTCCAGTCTGGTATAAACTGAGATTATACCTTAATTATACAGAGCTAGAAGTCAGTGGTATGAATTAGTCACTTTAGCATGTACCATTAGCTTTAAGAGTCTAAGACCAAGTAATAGATTAGAAAATTAGGCTATGGACTGTGCTGTAAATGCACCAAATATCTCTCCTAAGCATTATTTCCTCACTTGTGAAATAAGGTGATGGAGGACAGTTAACATTAAAAAAAAATTCACCAGTGTAATAGATGATTCCACTTTATCAATCCTAAAATAAGCTAGAATTGCACACAATCTGCTAAAATGTGTTGACAGTTCATCATGAAATAAGTAGTGTCCAAGGGCCCCAAATTCAAAATGAAATATTAAGCGTTTGAACACAGGCATTACCCTTTTTGGACAGCCAACTGATAGGAGGACAATGACATCTACTGTCTCTCCCACTAGCCAGAATATCAGAGCAGCTTTTGTGTCTGCCTCAATTGAAGGAAGAGGAAGCTGGGAGCAAATAAACGTTAAAAGTTTTATGATTAAAGATCATTTTATGCAAGGGTTGGAGGGAGGGTTTGTCTTCATGACACAGGAACTGGTTGACTTCAAAAATGAACAATAATTTTTATTGAATCCCTGCAGATGAATTCAACCCCATTTGAAAGTATATATATATGTTTATATATAACTAATTCATGCATGTTAGTGTTCAATACACATGCCATGAAAAAGGACAATAGTTACATCACAGACCTGGGATTGTCATTAGTATTTAATAGGCTATGAATTTCAATACATGATAAAGGAATGCGAGCCAGCTTTGGAAACTGGCCAGAAAAAAAGTAAGAAAGAAGTTCTCCCTCATTTTCACTGAGTAGCTGAGGTTTCTTCAATATGCTGAATAAAGATAACACACAAATTTTTTTAGCTATTTAAGCATCCAAATCTTTTTATTCAAATGAATTATAAGAGATCTAGAATTTAAAGACATTTCCTCATATTTGATCAGAAAAAAAAATTCTTTATAATGAAAGACTTCTGGATGAAAATGTTTCATGACACATAGAATGAATTTAAAAATCAAAATTTATTAAATCTTCTTGGGTGGCCAAATGACCAGAGATTTATGCTTCAGCTGGAACGTGACATATGTTTTTAAGGTACAATGTGATGATAATTTACTGCGGTGATACATTGGAATGGTGTTTAACAAATTAAACATTCCACAGGGGAAAGGTTCATACAAGTGTACTGGAGAATGGAGAAACAGACTGGAAATAGACTTCCAGATACAAAGAACACAAAACTTTTCACATAATTATAAAAATACCATTCAAAAAATTTAAAGTTTGTACTGAGGAAAACTTACATTTTAATATATCAGACAATTTGTTCTGAATGCAAATTCTTACTTGTTAAAATACTAACAAATACTTAATAAGTAAAATTGTATTTAAAGAGGAGTACAACTAGTTAAAGAGTTAGAACACTTTTTTAAGATTTTATTTGTCTATTTGAGACAGAGAGAGAGAGAGCAAGAGTGGAGGGGGAGGAGAGGGAAGGGGAGAGCAAGAGGGAGAAGCAAACTCCCCACTGAGCAGGGAACCAGCCATAGGGCTTGATCTCAATACCCTGAGATCATGACCTGAGCCAAAGGTAGATACAGATGCTTAACTGACTGAGCCACCCAGGTGCCCCAAAAGTTA
Organism: Neomonachus schauinslandi; assembly: GCF_002201575.2. NCBI lineage: Eukaryota > Metazoa > Chordata > Mammalia > Carnivora > Phocidae > Neomonachus > Neomonachus schauinslandi. The sequence continues at coordinate 50,360,322 of NC_058403.1, forward strand.
GAGTATTTTTATGAGCATTTCAAATACATGAGTCAGTGTCCTGAGTAAGAAGTAATCATCCTCTGATTTTTCTGCGTGTCTTCAGCAGAATAAAAGTTCTCAACTACTTTAAAACATACAGGACACCTAAATGCATACACCTTTAACCATATTCCCTGAAATCTCATGGCCATAACTGATATTTAGTCACTTACCAATGTACCAACCTATTTGCATTTTGCATGGGGTTACAGATCATTAAAAAGACATAAAGTATGCTTAAAAAAAATTTCCAAAGAAGTGAAAAGTGTGTCTCACAGGGTAAGCTAGAATCGAAAAGAGAGTGCTTTGGGTCAAAGATGATAGTTGTTCTAAGTTCAGGAAACAGATACATTTGATTCCACTCAGATTCAGCATTTCCATCAACCCCATCCCTAATCCCATACCCAGAGACCCTATACATTTAGGAAAAATGGGAGATCTACAGTTCAACAGGAAGAGATAATAAAGCATTGCAATCAGAACCAACAATGTCTGGAGACATTGAAGGTCACAGGTAGTCAGTGCCACCATGTGTTACTTTAGTGAGGCCTAAAAGAGCAGCAATAGTTATAGTATTTAATAACAGCAATTGCATGCTAGAAATACAGATGCTGATGGGTCTGAAGAAAATAGTACAGCAGAGAGGTGTGGAGCTGCAGACAGTTGCTGAGAGAAAAAAAGCAACAAGTCCTAGGGTATGACCACTTGATACTTAGGACTTTTGGATGGAGAATCCAATGTGGTCTTTCCTAGAACATACTCTCGTATGCTAGTATGGTCAAAGGATATTCAGCTTTTATATGTTCTGAATTTAAGTCATAAGTCTGATTGGTTGCTTCTATATCTTCAAACAGTCCTATTTCTTGAAACTATGTTAAAACCAGGTCAATGAAGCCTAAATAAGGACAATCTGAACTTACAAATCAAATGGGCAATTCATAAATATATTCATAAAATGTGTACAATATACAAGGCATAATTCTAGGTGCTATGGGAAATTCAAAGAAGAAATAAAAACTAACATTTATTAAACACCTATTTTGTGCCAAGTTCTCTCTCTCTCTTTTTTTGGTGGTGGTGGTAATGTTGGGATAGGTGAGTAGGTGAAGGTGAGTAAGTGAAGACACAGAGAAGTAAACTAGAGAAAGCACTTGATCTCAGTGATGCAGGTTTGGGCTCATTGCCCTGATACCATACTAACCTATGACTACATACTACATACGTACATATCAAAGGATAGCATAAGTCCTATTTATAGGGAAACATTTATCTTAACCTGTAAAAATAGGGACTATATAATAAGTGATTTCCCTAAGCATTTTTTAATATCCTGTTGAAAAGCAAATATCATATTAGTGGTAACAGAATATAAAGTATTCACATCTATAAGACAGGTAGGAGAGGACAGATACAAACTATGGACATAGTCAAAGGAGAAAGTAATTAAAAGAAGGAGTGGAGCTGGTAGATTCAGCCATAAATATGGAACCTCAGTTCACTTGCACAACACTAATTACCCAATTTTACTACTCTCTTGTTTTTAATATATATATTTTTATATATGACGTTAAAATTAATCACAATAACAGTAAATCTTTCAAGCTATTCAAGTTATGTTTTGTTGCAAATTACCACAAATTTAGCTTAAAACAACACTCATTCATTACCTACACTTTTGTAGTTAATTTTTTAAATGATTTTATTTACTTATTTATTTAAAAAATTTTTATTATCTTATGTTAGTTCATTTTAAGTATGTTCAACTGGGTTCTGTGCTCAAGGTAAAAATCAAAGTCTCGGCCAGGCAGGGCTCTTACCTAGAAGTTCTAGAAAGAATCTGATTCTGAGTCCATTCAACTTTTTGACAGAATCAAGTTTCTTGCAGTATTAAGACTGAGATCTCTGTTCCTTGAGTTGTCAGGGGCCTCTCTCTGCTCCTTACTGTTCCTTGTGTTTCTTTTCATGTGGCTTTCCCCATCTCTAACAAGCAAGGGTACGTAGAGTCCATCTCAGACTTCCTGTCTCTCTGACATTTCCTTTTGCCCCCTGCCAAAGAAAGCTCTCTGTTTTTATGGATTCATGTGATTAAACAGGGCTCACATAGATAATCAGGGCAATCTCCCTACTCTAAGGTCAATCATGCCATGTAAAAAAACAATCATGAGCCTGACATCATATTCTCAGGTTCTAGGAATTATGACATCTTCAGAAGAACATTTAAAAATGTCTTTACTGCCACAGTTGTAAAATTGCATTCCAAGAAGTACAAAACACAATGACGAAGCAATACTGGTTTATTCTTCCCTACTGAAAAAAAAAAAAAAGAGAGAAAGGAAAGAAAAAAGGAACTTCAATCATAGTAGTAGAATACAGAGGCTATCCATCTAGCTGTTGATTTCTTCAGAAATGAAGAATTAAAACGTAATTGTGATTGTCTGGCCCTGGAACATCTTATGGGTGCCTCCACAGGAGCATTACCAAGATCAGTCTCTTTCCTTCATGTCTTCCACATTCAGATTCATAATCCTTCTAAATTACTGGGATTTCTAATATGTTGCTTGGGTACATGGATTTAAACTTCCACATTTAATGGACTTAAGAGATCAATATAGAGATGTCTTGTGATCATGAAGGTTCCATTTCACCCTGTAATTACAGGTCTTTAACGAAATTGAGAGACTGATAGAAGGCTTCTGAAAACGAACTCATTAAACCTCAGCCCAGTCCCTGTGCCCATACATTTCAAAATGTGATCTTCATACCCCTAGAAAAAAAACTTTTAAGACAGACTCTATGAACTTATGTTTTTAAAAAATAAAGTTTGCTAAGTAGACGCTTTAAAAATATGATTTTCATACATTCTTCCAGTATTTTTATCTACCACTTAAAAAAGTGCCTTGGAGAAGACATCACAAAATATAAAATTTATCTTCTCTTCTACTTTATGTCATTAATGTAACATATGCTCAAAGGAACACCACAGAACTTCCAGTATACAGCATTTTGGTTAGTTTAACAGAAACACACAGAGTACACAGAGACACAAAATTGTGTGTATGTGTATTCACATATATATGTTTGTATATATGATATATATCTGTATATTGTAATAATCATCACATTCTTTAATTCACATTTTTTATTTGCATAATTATCTGAAGAAGTGTTCACTCAGAAATATTTAGGCAACCAATTATGGGTGCCGAAAAGATACTTAATTTTTCTGACTATCTGTATTTTAAAAATACATTGTTTGTAAACACATGGCAATAGATACAGTAAATGACATGTGCCTATTTCAAACAGATTATTAATCAAAATGACGTGTTGAAATAATTACATATCATTAAAAGTAATTTTCTAAAAAATAAAGATACTACATATAACTCTACTTCCACAATAGTCTTTGCACTTAATCTTTTATCTATGTGTACTTGCATACATAAGTTCATTTTTTCAAATATTATTCAAATAACATTATACCAATAAACATTGCTCATGTTTCTTCATAATTTCCAAAGATGACATAGTTTTCATTAGTTCCCTAAGCCATGCCTTTTTCATTAGATATTTAAGTAATTTCCAGTTTGGATTCATTTTTGTGTGTGTTCATTTGTGTGTGTGTTTCTTGTCCATTGCAATTACTAAATTAGAGCAAACTTAAAGAATTTCCTATAGGTAGCTTTAGAAAGTGCCTGCTTAAAATTAATATTTCCTATACTTCATATTTATCTGTTTTATCTTTTAGGTTCCTTTCCTGTTTCTCTCTACCTGATCACTGGCCCAGCCGATTTCAGCAAAGGCTTCTCACTTCTAGAACACAGAAGAGCACAGAAGAGCACACAATTATGTGGACAGTGGTTCCCACAGTGTGATCCATGCTTGCTGAAATAGAAGAAACCCTGGCGCCACCATGGATTTATTCAATCAGAATCTCTGTGGTGGGGGTGAGGGTTTCATATCCCTGAAATCTTTATTTTAAGACATTTTCCCAAGGTTTCTCCCCTTTACATGTTATGAAAGCATTTTTATTTTTTTCATTTTGCTTCGTCTATCCATTGTAATTTATTGATACAAGTTTTTGTAGGAATTAATTTTTAAAAACAATCTACTCGAATATCATTCATTATCTATTGTTCACTGCAAGGTACATTTTGTAAAATGATCTTTTATGAAATCTCCATCTATATTTAGAGCTATTATTTATAAAATCATTACAGTGAAACCAGTCTACATTTTCCCTCTAATGCTGGGTTTGCTTGATAATTTTCTTCGTTTTTATGTGCAAAATTGACTCTCAAGGGGACTTTTTTCAATGTTTCAACATCTGCTGTAGCTGAATCTGGACTAACATTTAAGATTCACTTGGTTTCAAATTTATTAAATGGTGCTACCTTCTACAACAGCATCTATAATCCAGTTTTTTGTTTGTTTAAAAAAAACCGTGCCTCTAAAAAATACAAGACACTTACAGTTTGTCTTAAAGGGGCCATCTCTACTAAACAATTGTCCTAATCCAGACTCCCCCTCAAAGTATATCTTAAATGCTGGAGATAAAGTATAGAGAGTGAGTGCAGGAGGCTTCCACAATCTCACTCAAGAATCATCACAATTATAGCAATAAAAAATATTACAAATACATATTTTGCCAATCACTATTCTAATTGAATCAGAAGATTCAAAACAATGTTATGATAAAGACTATTCACCTCATCGTCCCCGTGATTCAGGTGAGGAGAGTGAAGCATAGAGAAGTTGAGAAATTGCTCAAGGTCCCAGAGCTGATTAGCTGCATAACCAGGATTTGATCTCTGCAGTAAAATTCTAGTCAATACTCTTAACAATTAAGATATGCAACAAACTCCTGCAAGAACTGGGTTGTGTTGGTGAGTATAATCTTTCCTTAGCCAGTACGTTTTCCTAAATGTGATATGGGATTTCCCTAAACATTAAACATTCTTTATTATTTATTCCACCTCATTCCAAAAGTTAGTTGAATTTTGAAATTTAATGCATAACAAACAATTGTATTCTGCCACCTTTGTCATTTGTAGGCAATAATTAAAAAGAGATACTTAGTTTGTATTTTTTGTTCATTTGCATTTCACATATAATTGTCTGATTCTAGAGATAAGAGTTATGGGTTATGTCATTTTAATCTCTCACACAGTGACTAGCCCAGTGTTTTGTTCATAGTAAATGTTAAGAAAATAATGTCACTTAGGTAGCAGTTACTAATTTTATAGAAACTTCAGAATTTAAAGAAATGCCCCCTAAAATGTACATTTTGTGATTCTGGTCAAATAACTTGAAATTATATTCCTTCTATTAACAATTTTTATTTCAATTAAATTTTCTATGTCAAAGTAACTTGCACATGGTTAAGCATTTATTACAAAAAAAAAAGTTTATGGTATCACTGATGTTATATTTACTACATAAATTCAATTAAAATTTTGTGAAAAGTTTTTTTTCTTTGTACAGAAAAATAAATCTATGTTTACTATAAAAATTTGTACAAAACATAAAAATATAAACAAACAAAGGAAGAATTATCCATGAAACAGCTATTCAAATTTAAATATCTTCAACACATCAAAATACTCATTTAAATTCCTATTCTAGAAGTCCGGGTTATTTATTTTTATATTTCTGCGGATAATCTCATTTTGTTTCCATTTTCCTAAAGCATGTGGACTGTAACTACTTTTTTTTTCAGAATTCTCTGAGATGTTTTTATTTGTTTGCTTAGTTTTTTCTGTCATGGCACGTCAATTATTCTTGGGTTTATAGGAAGTGTGTATGCTCTGTTGAGAGTGGCAAAGCTAAATATGAATATGCTAATTATTTATTAACTTATCTTACATTATTTGAACCACTTGAAAAAGAAAAAACTATCTTATTCATAATAACAACCAAAATATAGACTCTATACCTACTCCAAATGAGGACAAATATAAAAATATATTAAAAAAACATGTTTATTGTATATTTATAGTATTTATGTTAACTACATAGTTAATAAATGAAGAGACTAAATATAACAAATGCCATTTGTCTTCAAACTAATTTATATTGTTTATGTAATCTCAGTGCTTCATTTACTTATTTATTTTGTTTTAACTTGATAGGGTAATTCAAAAGTATCCCTGGGGATAAGAAAAGTGATAATTTCAATGAAATTTCTGAAAAGAAAAGTATTAGAGAATTGGAAATATAATTTATTATAAAGCTATAATAAACTATGACATCACAATAGAAATAGAAAATACATTCAATGAAGAAAATGCAGCATCAAGAAACACATTCTAGCATGAAAGGATTTATTATGTGAATAAAAAATGACACTAAAAATCCATATATTATTTTCAAACTACCATTTCTGAAATATATATAGAAATAATTTTCACTTTTTTATACTCCCAACCTTTAGTTATTTCTTTTTTTTTTCCTTCTATTTTCCAGAATTTAATTGTGTTTTCTCTATGCCTAATATATGATCATTTTTTAAAATAGCTTCATTGGTCCTAGAAACAGATTACATTATCAGTAAAGTAAAAGCATCGAAATATAACAATAAATGTATATTTTCAGTTACTTTAACATCGATTTTGTCCTTTATCTTAATGTCTAAATTTCTGATCTAGTAAAACTAAGAGAACTTCATTAAAGTCACAAATATGTACTTATGTATTCTGGTGCCATTCCATTCAGTACAAAATGATTTCTAACATTTATGTCTTTAATGTGAGTAGTGTATTGTGGTGATCTAAATCCCTTAGTCCTCTGCAGGTTGTTTTTAGTTGTTTGTTTGATTATTTTTTACTTGAATAGGAGGTTTAGGTGATCTTATATGACACTTGGCCATAGGCATTCAGGACATTCAGGAGAATATGAAATAAGATTCCAGATGGCCTTTAACTAAATGTTGTCAGTTTTGTAAAAAAGTAGGGCATATACTCTGCCCCTTCATCCACACTCACATTCAACCCCTCCTTGTCTCTGACAGGGGCAGCCTTGCAGAAGGTGGGGTAGCTTGTCATGTTTTCTCTATGCAGGCTACCATTTAAACAGTTTGTCAAAGATCTCTGATGGTCACTTTATTTTAGATCTTCCTGATTGTACGTTTTTCGTTCAAACTTGAGGAGTGCTCTTGGTGTGGAAGGAAATATATTTTTGAATGTTAACTGAGTAGGAATTTAGTTGTGAGATTTTTATTCTCCAGTTGAGTTGATTATCTTATAGGTGAAAGTAGAAATTCTGACCTGTTCCATGAGATCATTTCACTCTGTCCCACAGAAGGAACAAATTATATACGTTGTTGTAATGGAAATACTTGAAGGTTATTTGCCAAACTGTTTTATGATTTCTGTTCTATATGTTTCCTTTGCTTATGATGGTACACATGTTGCATTAGTGATAAATTGGGAAAGACCATATCAGAATTTGCCAAGCAGATGATATTTTGAGATGAAAATACTTAACATTATTTTTCATATGATTATGAACATTAGAAATGAAATTGACTGTCTTTATCTTTAAAATAGAAAACATTATAATTTCATTATTTCCTTCCTTCTTCTATTTCATATTTCCAGAATAATAAAGAACTTAATTTAGAAATTTGTGACACATGCTTATTGTTATTACAGTTTTAAATTTATACATCTGCCTCAATATTTTTGGTATTTCTGTTATTACCTTTGCATTTAACTAGTTTCATGGCTCATCACTAATCTTCTTACTTTGACTTCCCCAGACCTGAGAGTAGTATGTTTAGGTCAGACAGATACAGATTGGTATTATATGTGCTCTAATTATTAGTTGTATGACCTTCACTCTCCAAGATTAAATTCCTTTTTGTATAAAATGAGATTAAAAATAACTACCTCCTAGGGTTGTTTTGAGATTACATTAGACAATGCATCTAAAACAGTCATCATATGCCTGGGACATAAGAAATGGCACTTAACAAACAACTATCATAATTGTTTTTTATTTATACTCACCTTTCTTCCTTTTGATTAAATGTTTAATTTTCACAGAAGTTTCTAAGACAAAGAATGTCCAAAAATATTTCCTCTTATTGCCTTTGCCAATGAGTGATAACTTCTTGATAACAGTTACTGATTTTCTATTGCTGCCATCACAAATTACCACCCATTGAAGGGTTTAAAACAACACAGATTTATTATCTTATGTTCTGTAGATGAGAAATCTGACACAGGTCTCAGTAGACTAAAATCAAAGTGTCTGCAGGACTATGCTCCTTTCTGTAGGCTCTAAAGAAGAATGTTTCCTTCCATTTTGCAGTTTCTGAAGGTTGGCCACATCCTTGACTTGCAACCCCTTCCTCCATCTTCAAAGCCAGCAATGACACATTTTTCTGACTCTTCTTCCATTGTAACATCTCTCTCTCTGACTATAACCCAGAAAAGTTCCCTACTTATAAGAACTCATGTAATTATATTGGTCCCACCTGAATAATCCAGAGTAATTTCCCAATATCAAAATCCATAATCTTAGTCACATCTGCAAAGTACCTTTTGTCATGTAAAGTAACATCTTCATAATTTTGTAACAGCATCTTTCATATCATATCTATTGCTATAGAGGGGATGTCTGAGGTTAGTCAGATTTTTGGTTATTTGCAGTTAAATTGATGAGGATGATGATGTTTTTCTTACTGAGTTTATGTAGAAATTGTCTGATTTTCCATGACATTTAGAACATTTATAAAAATTATTGCTTATGATTTATTTGTATTCTTTCCTCTCTAGTTCTTGATGTATAAAGTGAATTCTCCATGTCTGTGACACTGTCTCCTCTTTTCTATATTTTCATTTTTACATTCTTTTTCTATAATTCCCACTAACTTGAATATCTCACCTTTGTTTCCTCCATCACTACTACTACTACTAATAATAATAATATTCTTTTTAAAACAGAACTGGTATAGGGACTGCATATGTTCTAGAAATTTATGCAGACCTGTCCACATAAGGAATTCCAGAAAAACTTGGAGCATGGCTTGAGTAATGCTCGGCTTTGAGTATCCTCTCAGCTCCACAAACTCCACACTCCATGGGAAGAGGAGAGATAGTGGAGTCCCTTCCGGTGTGATAACTACACTAAGGGGGCCCTATTGCCCAGGTCTAAGCAAAGAGGTGGGATTTTCGAGTAATGAGAAAATAAGTGATTTTATGGACCAGGAGAATACAGAGTGAATACTTGAGATAACTGATTGATTCTCCCTTTCATTGCGTGCTCAATTTTCAGTATCCGGAACAAATGAAGTATATCTTCATGGAAATAGGATTGGCTATGCTGTATAACTGGGTATCTTCAATCTGACTTGTTCCCTGGAACTGCCTGCTACTCTCAAGTTTTGCAAAGTATGTAATTCATATCCTTAGATCCATGAAAGATAGAATACCATTCTACCTGGTCAAAAGGCATGTAAGACAAGGGTCGATTGCCTTTTCTCTACTAGTTGGCTAGGTAGCTGTCAAACAACAGTAATGGTTCTACGAAAGTCAGGTTATGTATGTACAATTAGTCTGTCCTGGTGCTCACTTCGGCAGCACATATACAATTAGTCTGTCCTGGAATATTATATACATAATCAAATCATTCCACCTGGTATTATTCCTTCTCTGTTAAGTTTCAGCTGAGAGCACATACAGACAACAAGCAGTTATAGGTTACTCATTCCATACTGCCTCTAAATAGTATTAAATTCTAAGTATTAAAAAGTAGCCAGAATGCAAGGCAATACTCAAATACCACCAGTTTGGCAAGGTGTGAAGTTTTGTCCAACCTAACTCATTTATTAGGCAATATGTCTCTAAGAATGCCAAAAACTATGTTAAGTTATTGCTGCTGCAGGTAGAACTCGATATATAATATATCAACTTTTTAGCCGTCCCCTTGATAGAGTTATTGATTCAATTCTTTTTTCTTATGCCTGGTAGATAGACTATTAAGCATTCCACTTTGGGCAATATGCAGTCATAATATACCTCTTCGGGACAGTAAATTAGAAGTAGAGAGGGGCAGATTTATATATTTAGAACAATTAAAAATTCAATGACACAACAGGTCCTAGATAGCGCATCTTTCTTTAGCAATTATTTTGGGCAATAATAAAGACTAATCGCCCTGGGGTGGGGGTGAGGGTTAATTGCCTGGGGGTAAATCTCACTTGCTACAAGACTACATTATTGACTTGATAAATTGTAGCAATGCAAAAATAAAATTGCTTACTATCATGTTAGCTTAGGGGGCCTCTACAAGTTATAGCTTGACTTCTGATTTCAAAGTTCAGTGATTCACAAAATTCCTGAGGCCAGAAGTTAAAACTTCAGAAGAAAACTTATTTTTAAAATGTTCATTAGGTTGAGTTTTCAATGATTTACCATTTTCTCCACATGTATTGGATCAGTTTATTTGCTATCTACAATTTGACAAATCAATTTCTGAAACACAAATACACTTATTCTTAATAATGTAGCTGGCTTTGTATCAGTGGCTGCCTTGTTGTTGGGCACAGTAATCAATACTACATGGTTTTATTTGAGCAGAGTAGAGAAAGCTCTCTACTGAAAAGTACCTTTTTCACCTATTGCCAAAGTGATGAAATTCTATCATTCAAGACTAATTTCATTGGGTAGAGCAGTGCCCTTTCTAGTTATATTCTTCAGATGAAAATATGCCTCTCTGGCAAACACATCAGGTCACTAACACTTTAATGTCATGCACTTCTCTCTTTTCTTCTCATGTGGGTAGCAGAGAGCTCAGCATCATCAGAATCCTGAGCAAGGACATAGGGAAAAGAAAGTTAAAAAACAAACAAACCCCCCCCCCCAGCAAAAAACGAACAACAACAAAAAAAAACTTGAGGGATAAGTAAGGGGAAATTTGTAAGATTAATTAATTCTTTAAATATATTTAACCATAGATTCTCTGCTGCTACCAATGACCCCAGGATCCTTTAATCTCTCCTGCTGGAGAGTGGGTCACAGCTCTTCCTGGAATTTCCCATAGCCCTGTTGATAGTAGGCTGTAACATTTCACCAAAATTTTACTTACCATTCTCACTTTATAGAAAGAGCTAAGCACAGAAGCTAACCTCATAACCGTTATGGCCAGGTATGTTGTACTCTCAGTAGCCTGTGGGCCCATCTCATCTTCTTGAATCTTAAAATCTTGAATGTGTTTATAGTTCTTGAGGTTATAAGCTTTTAACATTCTTCTTCTATAGTGACTGTCACTATACAGTTAATGGGGTAGAGAAATCTTGGGTGTTATCATTTAGCTGAGTTGTCCATGCCAGTACATTTGTTAAGAAGCAGTTTTTAGGAGACTACCCTATATCTTAGATCTCTCTCTGTGGCAAAACTGATATGAACAATTAAAGACAATTACATTTCACTGACACAGCTAACAGAAATATACTCAGAGTTAAGGCAAATATTATAGAAACAGATCAGTAAAGAAGATAGAAATATTCTAGAACAGTGAGTACCTTTTGTTTTCTTGATAGTGTAATCATGGATTTCTAAAATGAAAAACATACTTCTTTAAAGGGATTGTAATTTTCATCCACCTAAAATACAGTTCTTTAGATATGTGGGGACCAATGAAATTCAACTGTTGTAACATCTGCAACATACAGATCCTTGGTGATTTCCAATTGCCAGCCTGGTATCAATTCTAAAAAATCAGTAAATAAAGTAAATATTTAAAGAAAGTTCCCTTTGCGTTGGTTCTATTTGGATTATGTTTATTAAACTTTAAAACCATTGCTTTTCTTCTTTCTCCACTTAGCTTCTGATGACATTGTATTTCAGAGCTTTCTGATGAGAGGTATTTCTATTTGCTTTTTTTTATTATGTTATGTTAATCACCATACATTACATCATTAGTTTTTGATGTAGTGTTCCATGATTCATTGTTTGCGTATAACACCCAGTGCTCCATTCAGTACGTGCCCTCTTTAATACCCATCACCAGGCTAACCTCCCCCCCCCCACCCCCTCTACTTGCTTTTAAAGAGTGAAGCATTCAGTGAAGTGTTTAAATGCCTTGGGGCTTTCCTTATTCTTTCAGTGCTTGATTGAAGTCACAGGTTGGAAGAGGAAGAAATGAGTGAACTCATTCATTCTGGATTCAGGGATCCGGCTGTGTTTGCTGCACTCCTGGTGTTAATTAAGTACCAATTTGACCTCACCAATAAGGAAATCAAAAATTACTAAGCTGTAAAAAAGCCCTTATTGCTCACTTAGCCAAAAGTGATGCACTAACCACTCCTTTTGATATGTTAGTTTCTTTCTTCCTTATCACTGATCTGTAATGCTAACTAGTAATTTCCTACTTGATCTAAGATTTAGATTTAGATTTTGCAAAATAAAGTAAGCATATATGGAATCTTTCCTATTTCTTGCCACCCCTCCTAACCTGAATGTTTGCCCCCATTGCTTCACATAAAAACAAGTACTACCTGTAAGACTTCTATTATCATGAGCTTTCTCCAGCACAATGCTACCTACCATTGATTATGAATTCCAGGCCAAAGACTCTCGTATTATCCTCAGTACTAGGGTTGGACAAGTAAACATCCGATACTAGTGTTAGACACTATACCTAAACCAGTTTACAGCAATTCTTATGCATTTTGGTAAACTGTTTTTTTTGTCCTTAACCTACCATCTTTCCCAGCCCTGCTGACTCACTGTAATTGAACACTCAGTCAAGTTCATTGCAATTATGAAATTTCTAGTATTAATAATATATAAAATGTGATATGCTAGGCTCTACATTTCCAAATGGAAAAACTGAGACATGGGAAGAAAGTTTATGTAACAAATAACATAATTATCGAATATGAAGAAAGGAAAAAAAATTAAAAAATAAAGGAATGAAGGAGGACAGCCATGCCATAAAGAGTTGGCTCCTGGACACTTAATTAGAAAACTGCAGTAAATGTTTTTTAATAAAATTTAGCCAAACTTCTTAAGTCTTAGCTTTAAAAAAATGATATGGGGTTTGCTAGAAAACATCTTTAAAGTAGTTTGCTGATTTTCTGGGAAAGACCACGATTTATTCTAACAATTTTTTACACATTTGACTTAGGTCTCTCAGTAATGACACCTTCCACTCCATTCCACAGTTGACCACATTCAAGTTTGAAAAAGAGAAAGAAAAGATTAAAAAAAAAATTGAAATGCAGGGTAAGAAATTGAAAATACCCAGGAAATCTATTAAGAGGGAAAAACAGAGTTTAGAGCCAATGGGCAGATATTCAAGTCTCAGGTCTAGTTACTAATTATATGATCATTAACTAGAAAGGCATTTTGCTTTGCTAAGTATCAAATGTTTATCTGTAACATTAGTATAATAATGAGACATATAACAATTCTTTTATAAATATTTTTGAATGTTGACCCTGTGCTAGGCTCTGTGTTTGGCCCCTGGGATACAATGGCAGGCAAAAATGGTCAATTGCTCAGCACTCCGGGAATTTACAATAGAGTAAGGGAGTAAATAATCACAATATTCTAATATTAAAATTGAAATATGTGCTATAGTAAGGGGTACATCATGGTACAAATTTATTTATTTTTTATTTTTTTTTAATTTTTTTTAAAGATTTCATTTATTTATTCGGGAGAGAGAGCGCAGAGCAAGAGAGGGAGAGAGAGAGTACAAGCCAAGGGGAAGGGCAGAGGGACAGGGAGAAGCAGACTCCCTGCTGAGCAGGGAGCCCCATGTGGGGCTGGATCCCAGGACTCTGGGATCATGACCTGAGCGGAAGGCAGACGCTTAACTGACTGAACCACGCAGGTGCCCCGGTAAAAATTTTATAGTAGGGGCAATCACTTAGGGAAGTCCAAGGCAGTGGTGGGTTGAATTGAGATTTAAAAGAGAGCAGGAATTAACTATATTTGTTTTCAGATAATATGCATTCCTAACAGAGGGAACATTGATTTGAAGAACGTGTCATGGAAAGGAGTGTGTTTGTTCGAGAATTGAGATTTTATGAGCAAGTTGCATAAAAAGATGAAAGAAGGAAATAAGAGCCAAATTATCAATGGCCATTTACTTTGTATATGCATCATTGCTATAATGCCTGAGGTAAAGTTAGTCTAAGTGCTTGGAAAACATACTGTTCTATATAAATGTTTGCTGTTTTTGCAATGCTAATCCAGGAAGTTTAGCTTCACTCCGGCAAGAATGAGGCTGCAATGTAAGAACACAGAAATTAATTTGAAATTGACTAACCTATGAGGCTGTAGATTGGGATAGCATTCCTTGTGGTATGTCTTCAGTAGATCTAAAACCAGATTTCATAGTCACATTGAAAAAAATAGCCTTTTCCCATTGAAGAATTGCACAAATGATGCCCAGACCTGAGTTGGTACATTGTTAATGCACCTGAAAAGGAAAACAATAAACTCTGAAAAATATATGCAACAATTTTGATGGATATGTAATTGCTACTATTTATAAAGGATACTTACAAATATTCTTTAAAAAGTGGGCTTTCTAGGGGCACCTGGGGGGCTCAGTCAGTTAAGTGTCTGACTGTTGATTTTGGCTCAGGTCATGATCTCAGGGTTGTGAGATCAAACTCCACATGGGGTCCACACTGGGCGTGGAACCTGCTTAAGTTTGTTTCTCTCCCACTCTCTCTGCCCTTCCACCCCATCCCACGCACGTGCTCTCTCTCGTGCTCATAAATAAATAAATAAATAAAAATAAAATTAAAAAGTTGGGCTTTCTAACAGAAAAGTAGAATAACAATATGCACAGGTTATCTCAAGAAGAAATATAAGTAGCAAATAAGTATGGAAAAGATTTCTACTTCACCAATTTTCATAAATAAGAAAATTAAAATAAAACATATAAATTAATATATAACATATTAGTACAATATAATTGATTATAGTAATATGTCCTACATGTGTTATATATTATAACAATATATTTTATTATTTACTATATTATGTATTGCTTTGTGTATATTATTTTAATTATCTATGAAAATATATATTATATTACATACGTTACTTTATATATATTATTTTCATTTTCTTATTACATAATACCCTATATATATATTCTTACAAAGTATATATTAAATAATATAATAGATAAAAGTGTATGTAATTAAGTTAACACATATAAAATAACACATATTGTATTATAAAATAATACAAATATGTAATTTTTATCCATTACATTAAAAAATTACATAAAATTAACAAAAACTGTAAAGAAATAGAATAGCAATTGATGACAGGTATGTGAGGGCCTGTTCACATGCTCCTAGTAGAAGTATAAATAGCAAAAGCATTTCCTTTTTTTTTAAGATTTCATTATTTATTTGACAGAGAGAGGATGCACAAGCAGAGGGAGCGGCAGGCAGAGGGATAGAGAGGAGCAGGCTCCCTGCTGAGCAGAGGGCCTGCCATGGGGCTTGATCCCAGGACCCTGAGATGATGACCTGAGCCAAAGGCAGGCGCCCCAGGCGCCCCAGCAAAAGTATTTCTTAAAAGCAGTTTTGCAATATATTTTAAAGCAGTGCATTTTTTTTGTCTCAAAAATCAGCATTTTAGGAATTTCCATTAAGGAAATTATAGAAAAATAAGGAAAGAGACATACAGATGCACACAGACACACATACATTCACATAAAGATGTATATGGCTATATCATATGTATATGTGTATATGTATAAAATGTTTATCATGACAGATTTCAAAATACCAAAATCTTGGACATAAGCTAAATATTCTACAGTAAGGGGTTGGCTAAATGAGTTGTTGTACATTTGTATATGAGACAACATGCAATCACTAATGTTGATAATATAAGTGAGCATTCTCTGCAATGTATATTATTGGATATTTCTTGAGTCATGAGAGACTTCTTTTACGTAATTTTAATAAATACTCCACCCTATCTCCCCTCTTGCAGATTCACAATGCACATCAGTGTGTTAACAGCTCCAAGTCTCACCTGTTTAATATAGCTTTTATAAAATAATTTAATCATAGACCCTTTTTCTACATAGCACCCACAGAACCTGTTAATTGCCACCTGTCTTGTTTTCTCTTTAACCAAAATATTAAAAATAGAATTTTTAGTAGTTACAAAGATTTTAAGAAGCATATAAGAAATCCATATAGAGAAATACATTTTGGGTATGCATGATTCATGGAGATATAAAAATAAAATAAATTTTTAAGTATTGGAACAGAATATCTATGGGTAATATTAGTTCTTTTCTTTATCCTAAAAGTAATCCATGGAAAAATAAGTAACTTCATCTGTTAAACAGTGGTGAAAACAAATATCTTGAAGGTGTTTCTGAGAATTAAGTGATGTAGTCTAAGTGAACCACCATGTTGGGCGCCTGGGTGGCTCAGTTGGTTGGGCGACTGCCTTCGGCTCAGGTCATGATCCTGGAGTCCCGGGATCGAGTCCCGCATCGGGCTCCCTGCTCGGCAGGGGTCTGCTTCTCCCTCTGACCCTCTTCCCTCTCGTGCTCTCTGTCTCTCATTCTCTCTCTCTCAAATAAATAAATAAAATCTTTAAAAAAAAAAAAAAGAAAAGAAATGTTTAAAAAAAAAAAAAGTTAACCACCATGTGAATCGTGGCAGGTAACAAACACTTAAATATTAGTTGCCTCCTCCTTAATTGACCCATTACCACACAGGAATCTTGTACTGTATCTTTGACCCATGAACAGTGCCTTCTTTTAGGTTTCTTCAAACACGTCATTAAACATCATTTTTTTCTTTTTTTTTTTTTTGTTTCTCCCTTTTTTAAATAAACACTTCCAGGGTCAAACCATCTAATGAGATAAAATCAGTCAATGTTTTATGGTCCATGGGTGAACAGATGTTATCCCAAGGCTTGAAAGTCTAGAAGGTAGTCTATTTTGAAAGAGCACAGTGAAAATTTTCTTGTCCTATTTTTGGTTTAAAGGGGATGTTTATTTCTCATTTATCCTCACGGTTTCAGAAAAGGACAAAGTTTTGGTGGAAAGAGTCTTATACTCATTAGATTAGTAATAACATGATTTGAAGATATTTTCACATTAACATTGTTTGAGAATGATATAACTGGTTTAAATATCTGGTTTTATAAAAGATACCTGGACAACAGGATAGAAAGTACTTGGCCAATTTCAAGTATCAAAGAGATCCTTGAAAAGGAGCATTCAAATTTTAAATTTTAATTTTTTATGCCTTATTTTAGAGTTCTTTGGTGAGGTCAAGATATCCCTTGAAGACAAATGTATTTTCAAGGTTAGTAGAAAAAAGACTTTGAAAAAGTTTTCAATCAACCAAAGGAAAATATTGAATATGGACATTAGAGATAAAGGAAACTATATAGATGTTCTAATAACAGTTGAGGCAGAAAAAAAGAGAGCTCAAAATAATATGGCAATACTTTTGAAAAGGAGACTTATTGCTTGGACACACAGATCTTGATTCTATCTGGTCTCTTTCTGCCTGACATGCAGCTTGACATATATTTTTGTAAAGATTTTATTTATTTATTTGAGAGAGAGAGGGAGAGTGCTCGTGTGTGTGCACATGAGTGGGGGGGGAGGGACAGAGGGAAAGGAAGAAGCAGACTCCCCACTGAGCAGGGAACCCCATGGGGGGCTTGATCCCAGGACCCTAAGATCATGACCTGACCTGAAGGCAGACACTTAACTGACTGAGCCACCCAGGCGCCCCCAGCCTGACAGATATTAAAAACAAATCATTCAAGCACTTTAGCTCCAATCAAGTCTCCCCCTTTTTCCCTAATAAAGAGCCAATTGGTTGGGCAGCCTCCAGTCTCTGGATGTATATCAATAAAATCACCTATTCAGAACAATCCTTTGTCCAAATGTTCTATGTGCTCAAAATCCTTCAATGGCTGACCTTGCCTAAACAAATCCACTTATTTAATGGTACCCAAACCCTTCTCAATTGAGATATCATCTTCCTTTTACATGCCATAGAGGGGAAATTTAAACTAACGTTGAAGAGAAGAGTGAGTTCAAGAAAATGTAAAACCATTGGAAGGTTTCAAAACAATTGCCTCAGTGCCCTGTGAGCAGTACACATTTGATAAATGTTTACTAATTCACTTTAATTGAGCATTCTTTCCTATTTTTTCCTGCCTAAATATTTAGTTGCTATGTACATTTCAGGGTACTTTTCTTGCCCATAGTCTTTGCTGTGAAACAGTCATATTCTGCACCATATTCCCTCACCCCACCCACCACTCCAGCTGTGGAACCTTCTATAGAAATTTTTGTTTGGAGGGCCCTCTCTGTATACTTTTCTCAAAAATCTAGTCACTGATCTTCTAAAAAGGAAGGTGTAGTAAATTCAGCCTAGACTGTAGTGATTGAAAGGGAGAGGGATAGGGGAGATAAGCAAGTTAGTTCACTTAGAGAGGAGGAGAAGAAACTAGCAATATTTTAGGCTGTGCAGAGACACTTCCTAAAGTCTTTAAAATCATATCAAATGCAACTATTACTAAGATGGATTATTTTCTTTCTGAAAAACCATTTTTATAACTCTGAATATAAGAAAGTATGTATTCTCTGATTGGCTTAACTTTGATTATTGTTTTTGTTTTGTTTTTTTGTTTGTTTCTTTTTTTTTTTTTGCAGTTTTAGGTTAATGACAAAATTGAGGAGAAATAACAGAGATTTCCAGTATATACCATGCCCCCCCCAACACACACACACATAGCCATCCCAATTTCAACATCAATCACAAGGGTGGTACACTGACAAATCATAATCACACAAAGACCATAATTTACAGTAGAATTCATTCTTGGTGTTGTACATTCTATGGGTTTGGACAAATGTATAATGATACATATCAATCATTATAATATCATACAGAGTATTTTCACTACTCTAAAGATCCTTTGTGTTCTGTCTCCATCTCCCCCACCCCCACCTCCAAGGATCTTTCTATTGTCTTCATAGTTTTGTCTTTTCCAGAAGTCATATGGTTGAAACCATAAAGTATGAAGTCGTCTCAGATTGGCTTCTTTCACTTAGTAATGTGCATTTAAGTTTCATCCATGTCTTTCCATGGCTTCGTAGCTCATTTCTGTTTAACAATGAATAATATTCTGTTATCTGGATGTACCACAATTTATATATTTGTTCACCTACTGAAGGACATCTAGGTTGCTTCTAAGACTTGGCAGTTATGAATAAAGCTGCTGTAAACACCCATGTGCAGGTTTTTGTGTGGACATAATTATTCCATTTCTTTGGATAAATACAATAGAGCACAATGTCTGGATTGTATGATAAGAGTATGTTTAGTTTTGTAAGAAACAACCAAATGACTGTCTTCTAAAGTGGCTGTACCATTCTGCATTCCCACTAATAACGTATGAGACAGTGTATTGCTCCACATACCCACCAGTATTTGGTATTATCAACGTTCCAGATTTTGGCCATTCTAGTAGATATGTAGTGTTATCTTCTTATTGTTTTAATTCACATTTCTTTGATGACATATGATGTGGAGTAACTTTTCATATGCTTCTTTGCCATTTGTATATCTTTTTTGGTGAGATGTCTTTGAGGTTTGGGCCCATGTTTTTCATAGGGTTGTTTATTTTCTTATTGTTGAGACTCTTTAAGAACAGAGTGCTCTTGCTAATTTCAAAAATGTGTCTTTTCCCCACCCCCTGCTGGAAGCATATAGGGATTTCGCCCCCCCCCCCCCATTACTTACTGTGAGAATCTAGTCAAGTTCCTGGAAATAAATCTCACACTATTATGGAGGTCCCCCTATTACTGGTTCTCTCTGGAATTTTTAACTCTCACAGTGGCCCACACTGAGCCTCCAGCAATTTGCCGATTACAGTTGATGTCTCCCTACCCAGGTACTGGTTCACAGTGATTTCCATTCCTGAGTGTCTCTTCTGGTAAGCCGCCACTCCCTATATTCATTTGTATTTCTCTCCAATCTTGGGGGGTGAGGTTTGCCCTGTGTCCTCCCTTCTCTTATGGATCCAAGAAAAGTTGTTGATTTTTTAGCCTGTTCAATGTTTCACTTGTTAAGACTGAGTGGCAACTTCTAAACTCCTTATGTGTGCAACCAAAAACTGGAAAGTTCTCATTACAGTTCATAAAATCTTAACACTACTGTTGTTATATAACAAAATATTTGTCCTAGTTCTTAATTAAGTCACACATTACATACACACACACACATACACAGAAATTTTGAATTTACCTAATCATGAAGAGCTATGTATATATTGTTCAACAAGAATCTATAGATCTGTAGTATGGATAAGGTGCTTCATTTCACCTCACACAAATAAGCATGCTGTACTATGAGATGAGGACCAAGTCAGTGCTCAGGGGAGTGATAGAGAAGGATAGAAAAGAAAGCAGTTTGAAGAAAGCTCACTGACAGAAGAGGAGACCTCATTTCTACAAGGCCCTTAAAATAGAGAAAGTGAGTCTTTTGGGTGCTGAATATTTTTAAACCTCAGTTTTCTTTTTCTATACTTAATTGGCTTTTGCTCCTTGAACCATAGACCTCTAACAAGATTATCCTGTCATTCTCCCTCAAATACTCAATATTCATTTCCATGTCTATTCATTTGTGGATGCCTTTTGTTGGTATAAAATTTCATTTTCCCTTCTTTCTGGTTATCACTTCAAGAATAAAATAAAGTATCACTTCTCCCAGGGAGTCTTCCTCAACATCTGAAATCTTAAGAAAACAATCTCTCAAACAAACACTGGTGACAGTTTTCTATGCGTCATTTGTTCAGCACTTTATTTCTGCTACTTCATCTTACACAGTTTTGTCAGTGAACGTCCATCCATCCATTACCTAATTGTAATTTCTCAACAGCCAAGTATTAAGCATGTTTCCATATCCAATGTCAACTGCAGTGCTCTCAAACTTCTTGATGCTTTATAAAATTTAATTGACTATGAAGATGATAAGGAGATGATAGAAGATGATAAAAGACAGGAACAGAAGATAAGGAGATAGAAGATGATGGAAGACAGGAAAAGTCATAAGCATCTCAAGTGACTTTGTGGCAGTGTTTGTTGAAGTATGATTTGCACAGCACCTGAATTAATAATTCCTGGAAATGTATTAAAATGTAGATATTTTGGCTCTTCCATAGACCTTTAAAAAACAATATCTGGAGGAGTAATGTGGGATCTACATTTTTATTTATATTTTTAATTTAATTATGTTATGTTAGTCACCATACAATACATCATTGGTTTTTGATGTAGTGATCCATGATCCATTGTTTTCAGACAACACCCAGTGCTCCATGCAGTACATGCCCTCCTTAATACCCATCACCGGGCTAACCAATCCCCCCTCCCCCCTCCCCTCTAAAACCCTGTTTGTTTCTCAGAGTCCATAGTCTCTCATGGTTCATCTCTCCCTCCAACCCCCCCCCATTTTTCCCTTCCTTCTCCTAATGTCTTCCATGTTATTCCTTATGTTCCACAAATAAGGGAAACCATATGATAATTGACTTTCTCTGCTTGACTTATTTCACTTAGCATAATCTCCTCCAGTCCCATCCATGTTGATGTAAAAGTTGGGTATTCATCCTTTCTAACGGCTGAGTAATATTCCATTGTATATATGGAATGGATACCACATTGGTATGTGATATGGATCACATAGATATGGATACCACATCTTCTTTACCCATTCATCTGTTGAAGGGCATCTCGGCTCTTTCCACAGTTTGGATATTGTGGACATCGCTGCTATGAACATTGGGGTGCATATGGCCCTTCTTTTCACTACATCTGTGTCTTCGGGGTAAATACCCAGTAGTGCAATTGCTGGGTCATAGGGTAGCTCTATTTTTAACTTTTTGAGGCACCTCCACACTGTTTTCCAAAGTGGCTGTACCAACTTGCATTCCCACCAACAGTGTAAGAGGGTTCCCCTTTCTCCACAACCTCTCCAACATTTGTTGTTTCTTTCCCTGTCCATTTTTGCCATTCTAACTGGTGTAAGGTGGTATCTCAGTGTTGTTTTGATTTGGATTTCCCTGATGGCTAATGATGATGAACATTTTTTGATGTGTCTGTTAGCCATTTGTATGTCTTCTTTAGAGAAGTGTCTTTTCGTATCTTCTGCGCACTTTTTGACTTGGTTATTTGTTTTTTGGGTGTTGAGTTTGAGAAGTTCTTTATAGATCTTTGATACCAGCCCTTTATCTGCAGTGTCATTTGCAAATATCTTCTCTCATTCTGTGGGTTGCCTCTTTGTTTTGTTGACTATTTCCTTTGCTGTGCAGAAGCTTTTTATCTTGATGAAGTCCCAAAAGTTCATTTTTGCTTTTGTTTCACTAGCTTTTGGAGATATATCTTGAAAGAAGTTGCTGTGGGTGATGTCAAAGAGGTTACTGCCTATGTTCTCTTCTAGGATTTTGATGGATTCCTGTCTCACATTGAGGTCTTTCATCCATTTTGAGTTTACCTTTGTGAATGGTGTTAGAGAATGGTTGAGTTTCATTCTTCTGCATGTGGCTGTCCAATTTTCCCAGCACCATTTATTGAAGAGACTGTCTTTTTTCCATTGCATGTTTTTTCCTGCTTTGTCAAAGATTATTTGACCATAGAGTTGAGAGTCCATATCTGGGTTTTCTATTCTGTTCCATTGGTCTATATGTCTGTTTTTGTGCCAGGACCATGTTGTCTTGGTGATCACAGCTTTGTAATGTAGCTTGAAATCGGGCAACGTGATGCCCCCAGCTTTGTTTTTCCTTTTCAACATTTCCTTGGTGATTCGGGGTCTTTTCTGATTCCACACAAATTTTAGGATTGTTTGTTCCAGCACTTTGAAAAATGTCATTGGAATTTTGATCAGGATGGCACTGAAGGTATAGATTGCTCTGGGTAGCATAGATATTTTAACAATGTTTATTCTTCTGGTCCATGAGCATGGAATATTTTTCCATTTTTTGTGTCTTCTTTAATTTCTTTCATGAGTGTTTTGTAGTTCCTAGAGTATAGATCCTTTACCTCTTTGGTTAGGTTTATTCCAAGGTACCTTATGGTTTTTGGTGCTATTGTAAATGGAATCGTTTTTCTAATTTCTCTTTCTACAGTTGCATAGTTAGTGTATAAGAAAGCAACTGATTTCTGTGCATTGATTTTGTATCCTGCCACATTACTGAATTGCTGGATGCGTTCTAGTAATTTGAGGGTGGAGTCTTTTGGGTTTTCCACATAAAGTAGCATGTCATCTGCGAAAAGAGAGAGTTTGACTTCTTCTTTGCCAATTTGAATACTTTGTATTTCTTTTTGTTGTCCTATTGCTGTTGCTAGGACTTCTAGTACTATGTTGAACAAGAGTGGCGAGAGTGGGCATCCTTGATGTGTTCCTGATCTTAAGGGAAAGGCTCTCAGCTTTTCCCCATTGAGGATGATATTCACTGTGGGTTTTTCATGGATGGATTTTATGAGCATGAGGAATGTTCCCTCTATCCCTATACTCTGGAGAGTTTTAATCAGGAAAGGATGTTGTATTTTGTCAAATGCTTTTTCTGCATCAATTGAGAGGACTGTATGGTTCTTCTCCCTCCTCTTATTAATGTGTTCTATCACATTGATTGATTTGCAAATGTTGAACCACACTTGCATCCCAGAGATAAAACCCCTTGGTCATGGTGGATGATCTTTTTAATATATTGTTGGATCCTATTAGCTAGGATTTTGTTGAGGATTTTGGAATCCATATTCATCAGGGCTATCGGTCTGAAATTCTCCTTTTTGATGGGGTCTTTGCCGGGTTTGGGGATTAAAGTAATGCTGGCCTCATAGAATGAGTTTGGAAGTTTTCCTTCTGTTTCTACTTTTTGAAACAGCTTCAGGAGAATAGGTATTATTTCTTCTTTGAATGTTTGGTAGAATTCCCCAGGGAATCCATCAGGCCCTGGACTCCTGTTTTTGGGGAGAGTTTTGATCACTGCTTCAATCTCCTTACTGGATATTGGCTTATTCAGGTTGTCAATTTCTTCCTGTTTAAGTCTTAGCAGCTTATAGGTTTCCAGGAAGGCCTCCATTTCATCCAGATTGCTCAGTTTATTGGCATATAGTTGTTGATAATAATTTTTAATAATTGTTTCTATTTCCTTGGTGTTAGTCGTGATGTCTCCCCTTTCATTCATAATTTTATTAATTTGGGTCCTTTCTCTTTTCTTTTGGATAAGTCTGGCCAGTGGTTTATCGATCTTATTAATTCTTTCAAAGAACCAACTTCTAGTTTCGTTGATCTGATCTACCATGTTTCTGGTTTCTAATTCATTGATTTCTGCTTTAATTTTAATTATTTCTCTTCTAATGCATGGCTCAGGCGTCATTTGTTGCTTTTTCTCTAGTTCTTTAGGTGTAGAGTTAGTTGGTGAATTCAGGATTTTTCTATTTTTTTGAGTGAGGCTTGGATGGCTATGTATTTCCCCCTTAGGACTGCCTTTGCAGTATCCCATAGGTTTTGGACCAATGTGTTTTCATTCTTATTGATTTCCATGAATTGTTTAAGTTCTTTGATTTCTTGGTCGACCCAAACATTCTTGAGCAGAGTGGTCTTTAGCTTCCAAGTGTTTGAATTTCTGCCAAATTTTTTCTTGTGATTGAGTTCCAGTTTTAGAGCATTGTTGTCTGAGAGGATGCAGGGAATAATCTCAGTCTTTTGGTATCAGTTGAGACCTGATTCTGGAGAAGTTCCATGTGCACTCGAGAAGAATGAGTATTCTGTTGTTTTAGGGTGGAATGTTCTGTAAATATCTATGAGGTCCATCTGGGCCAATGTATCATTCACAGCTCTTCTTTCCTTGTTGATTTTCTGCTTAGATGATCTGTCCATTACTGAGAGTGGAGTATTGAGGTCTCCTACAATTAACGTATTGTTATCAATATGACTCTTTATTTTGTTTAACAGTTGGCTTATAGAGATGGCTGCTCCCAACTTGGGGGCATAGATATTTACAATTGTTAGTTCTTCTTGTTGGATAGACCCTTTAAGAATGATATAGTGTCCTTCTGTGTCTCTAACTACAGTCTTTAGCTTAAAATCTAATTTGTCTGATAGAAGAATTGCTACCCCAGCTTTCTTTTGAAGTCCTAGCATGGAAGATGGATGTCCATCCCTTCACTTTCAGACTGGATGTATCTTTAGGTTCAAAATGAGTCTCTTGTAGACAGCATATGGATAGGTCCTGTCTTTTTATCCAATCTGCAACCCTGTGCCGTTTTATGGGAGCATTTAGGCCATTCACATCGAGAGTGATTATTGAAAGATATGAATTAATTGTCATCATGTTGCCTGTGAAGACGTTGTTTTTATAGATTGTCCCTATAAATTTCTGTTGTATATCACTCTTGGGATCTTTCTCCTTTTATAGAACCCCCCTTAATATTTCTTGCAGGGCCGG